>NC_051401.1:35497348-35507348 GCF_015228065.2 Penaeus monodon | reverse complement strand
AGGGTGGCTAGGGGGCAGGAGTCGGTACGGAGCCAGGGCATGTCCACATGCTGCTGGGCCATGGCTCCATACTTCTGCTGCTCCGAGATACAACACAGTTTAGCCTGATACCACAAGGTGCCCAGTTTCCATGGGCACCTCGATGACGGAGAGGCTGTGAACTGGCAGGGGAGGCTTATGCAGAGCTGCTCCATTTTTTGCACTAGGCTAACCAGTGGTTGCAGCTGCAAGCGAGAAGGCATGCAAACACTTAAAAAACCATCTAGGTACCCAAAACCATCACTTCAAAATCACCCTAAATTTAAGCACCCACCCGTGATATATTAATATATATTTAAATTTTTTAGAAATTTAAAAAATAATAAAAGAACAAAAAATAACAATAAAACAAAAACATAAACTAAATTCTAACAACCTACCAAAATATACAGTACATATACATAAAACACTTAATATATAAATAAATATATATAAATAAATATTATAGATATAAAATATATATATATATATATATATATCAACATACCCCACACACACCCCACACACCAAAAAACACACACAACATTAAATATAAAATATATATTATATAATAATATATAATTTCACATATAATATAGGAAAATAAATATTATTTATATAAATAATATATATATTATGAAAATAATGTATGTAAGATTATAATATATTTTATTATCTTTTATATTCTAAAATATTGGGGTATGGTTTTTAAAATATCCTTATATAATATATTAAAAATAAAATATACAAAAACATATACATACCAAAAATAAAATAGACAACCCTCAAGTATATCAATACCCCCCATACATATATAAAACATAACCCTACATACATATATTAAAATATACATAAAAACCCTATATTACATATCCCTAAAATACATAAAACATAAAACCTACCTACATATATATACTATACAAAATATAATTATATACAAAAATACATACATATATTAAAATACATACATACATACATATATATATATATATTTTTATAGATAAACTATTAAAATTTTTATATATATTATATATAATGTATTATTTTTAAATATATATTATTCCCTAATATATATATATTATTATTAAAAATATTATATTATATATTAATTCCATAATATATATTTTATTAAACTAATAATTTATATAATTATAAAATTTTTAAAATATATTTTATAATACACATATATAAATACTTATATATTACATACATATTATATATTTTAAAAAATATATATATATTATATATAATATAATATACCCTAGCATATTTTACATATACAACAAAATATAATATGCAAAATATCCAAAATAAATATAAAATATATAATATACATATCATTTTATATATAAAAATTTTAAATTACATATATATTTCATTGTCCCATATACATTATAACTTATTTCTATTAAAATATATATACACCCTTTAACATAACATATATCATTATAACATATACAAAAATACATTTTATACATATACCCTATAACAATTTTAAAACATTCATATATAATTATATACATTTTATATAAAATATAAAATATTTTTAATATATAATATATATTAAAAATATGTAAAATGTATTTATTATATTAACACATATAATAAATATATATATGAAAATACACATAAATATAAATATATATAATAACCCTACCAAAACACATTTTATACATATATATAAAATATATTTTATATTTATAAAATATATAGATATATATATATAAAATAATATGTTTATATGTATATAATTTTAATGTTTTAAAATGTATATATGTATATATGTGTAAAGTTGTGTTTTGGGATGTGGGAAAAATAATATTATATATATATATATAAAAAATTTATAAAACCTATTTATATTTATGTGATTGCATTATATATTGTAATAGTTTTTTATATATATGTATTAAAATGTTTATATATATTATATATATATTATATTTTTTTACCTATATATTATATATATATAATACATATATTAATATAAAAATTTTAAAAATATTAAAATTTTATATATATTAAAATATATTTATATATATATATTTATATTATACAACTATATATTCTATAAAATATATATATTATATAATATATTATATATCCCCCTAATTATTATATATATATATATCTATTTTATATATTTTTATAAAAATTTATATATATATCATTTTTATATATATATATATATACATATATATATATATTATTATATATATTCCCCAACATAATACCCCCACATACACACCACCCAAAAAACACACACACCAACACACCCAAAAACCACACACACACACACACAACATATATATATAAAATAAAATTTTATATATATAAAAGAGAGAGAGAAAAAAGGGGAGAGAGGGGAGAGAGAGAGGGGAAAAGAGAGAGAGAGGGGAGAGAGAGGAAAAGAGGGGAGAAAGGGGAGAGAGAAAGAGAGGAGAGAGAGAGAGAAAAAACAAAAGAGAGGAGAAAAAAATTAAAAGAAGGAGAAGAGAGAGAAATAAGAGAAAAGAGAGGAGAAAAAACAGAGAGAAGAGAGAGGAAAAAACAAGGAGAGAGAGAGAAATAAAAGAGAGAGGGGAGAGGGGAGAAAAACAAAAAAAAAGGGGAGAGAGGGGAGAGAAAAGGAGAGAGAGAGAGAGACCGAGTGAGAGAGAGACAGAGAGAGAGGAAAAAATAAGAGAGAGAGAGAAAAAACAGAGAGGGGAGAGAGAGACAAAAAAGAAGGAAAAAGGAAAAGAAACAAAAGGAAGAGAGAAGAGGGTAAAAAGAGAGAGAGAGGAGAAAATAAGAGGGGAGAGAGAGGAAAAAGAGGGGAAAAGAAGGGGAGAGAGAGAGGGGGGAGGGGAAGAGAGAGAGAGAGGAGGAGAAAAAGAGAGAAATACAAAAAGGAGGGGAGAGAGAGAGAGAGAGAGAGAGAGAAGAGAGAGAGGGGAGGGAGGGAGGGGGGGGGAGGGAGGGAGGGAGAAAAGAGAGAGGGGGGGAGGGAGGGAAAGGGGGGGAGGGGGGGGGGGAGGGGGGAGAGAGAGAGAAAGAGAGGGGAAGAGAGAGAGAGAGGGGAGAGGGGAGAGGAGAAGAGAGAGAGAGGGGAATGAGAGAGAGAGAATATTTAAGAGAGAGAGAATATGAAGAGAGAGAGAGAAAAGAGAGAGAGGGGAGAGAAGGGGAAGAGAGGAGGAAAGAAGAGGAGAAGAGAGAATTGGGGGAAAGGGGAAGGGGAGAGAGAAGAGAGAGAGAGGGGGGGGGGAAAAAGAGAAGAGAGAGAGAGAAAGAGAAAGAGAAAGAAGAGAGAGAGAGAGAGAAAGAGAATGAGAAGAGGGGAGGGAAAAAGAATGAGAGAGGAGAGAGAAAGAGAATGAAGAGAGAGAAAAAGAGAGAGAGAGAGGGGGAGAGAAGAGAGAGAGAGAAGGAGAGGAAGGGGGAGGGAAAAGGGGGGAGAGAGAGAGAGAGAGAGAGAGAGAGATCTTTGCTAACACCAATCCACCATAAGGTATGAGTCAATATTCATTATAGAAGAGCTTAGCTTTGGTTACCTATTAAAATGAGCAGAACCAGTAAAATACATTGAAGCTGGAGCAAATTCACTGTATGGGACCACAATCACGTCCAATCTTCTGTGCTATTATGAAAGAAAAGTAATAATTTGTATAAATGGGATAATCTGTAGAAACCTTCTGGATAATCATAATATCTAGTATTCTTAAAAGTTTTTAATAAAATGAAAATCAATACTGAAAATAAAGAATACAGACTATTTCAATTTGCACAATTTAAGATATTATTTAGAATTTCTTCATAAGAATATTGAAGACCAAAATTCAGTGCGTGAATAAATTACATATCACCCAGTTCAAAAAAATTGTCAGAAAGATTTCATACCTTTCTATCTTCTCCTAGTAATTTGCATACACCAAGATATTTCTTCTGGTTGCCATTGTCTTCTTGAGTAACAAGGTCATCAGTTAAAAAACCTGGAATCATATGAAAAAAAAGAATGCAGAGCACAAAAGAAAAAAAGAAAAAAAATATAAATATTTTTTTTTCTTTTCTTTTTATGAACATAAAAAAGTAAAAACATGTGCTGTACCTGTTTCCCTCAACTTATTCAAGAGTGGTTGGAAAACCATTTCATGAGACTGGCCATCAGGGTGAGTCACCAGCACATCAACATCTCCACAAGTTGCTCTGCCACGTCTGTATGAGCCACATACCATAACAATAAGCCCTTTTTTAATACTAAGTGCAGCAGACCGGACCTAGAAGCAAACACTTATATCACTTTTGATTAAATAATTAGGTAAATACTCTTGTAAAAATTCCAGCTGTTTGTCAGATGAAAAGAAGAGAAAAGAAGAGAAAAAATTGAAAGAAATAGAAAAAAAGCACACTGCTAATATATACATTTTTACAATATTGTGTGTGCACTTACGTATTTTTCAATTTCTGTAACTTCTTCACGAGGGATGCGGCTATTTATATCATCATAATACTTCAGACCAATTTGCTGATATCTAGTCAAATTCCCTTTTTCTTGTAGATCTTCCAGTGTTCTGTATCCCTGGAAAATAAATAACTGAACTTGGTTGCCTAATCATGTACTGGATCATTTAGGTCTATGACTGTTTATATATCTGATCATGTTTAATAAGCCATATTCATGATAATGCATACAAACACAAACATACAAAGTCAAAACTTTTTGTCTTTTTTTTGTACACTAACCTGAATGTACCAGCCATGTGCAGTGGTTGGTCCAGCTCCCCAGACACCCATGAAGAGCTGTAGTGTTTGAGTTTCATCATCCTCACACACTTCAGCTACTTTCCTTAGTTTACCATTTTCTATAATCTCTGCAACTTTGTCTGCTAAGCGTCCTCCTACGCCACGGATACTGAGGGCCTCCTGTAACAAACATCACACTTTTATCAAATCTTGAAACCTATATATTTACCTCATTCCTGTTACTTCCTGTTATTTCTGTTACTAACACCATCACTATTGAAATCGTTATCATTATCATTATTATCATTACACTATTATTAACAATGATAATAGTATAAGAATATAAAACTTTTCTTTCTGAAAATTTAAGGCATGGGGTGGTAAGAATGAGTAGGCCTAGTAATAGACTCTGGAACCACAAAATAATAGTGAGTGGATTATGTATACATGTACTCCTGTATACAGGTTAAGAACTTGTTCTGCCAGGAATAACTTTTTAACTTTAAGACTTATATCGTCCTTAAACCAACATTATTACAAGTCAATGAAGTGGATAAATGGAAATCTTGGGAAGTGTACCTCTCTGGATGTAATAGGCCTTGGGTAGTTACGAATGGCAGAAATAGCTTTCTGATATCCAAGGGCTCTCCATGTGTCTTTTTTACTTTTGTAGGCTGCAGCTAACTTCTCAAGCTCTGCAGTAATGTGGTAATTCAAATCTTTGACTTGACTGCTAGAGGGCCTTGCACATGCAAATTTCTCCTGAAATAAAAACCTATTGTACTGATCTTAAACCTTTTGTAAATCATCTTGGATTATTTACACTGCATCTGGGATATAGCAACATTCAATATCCTTAAACACTATATTTGTACCTTTAGTTCTTTGGGAAAGAACTTTTTTTTTTTGAAGCTCCCTTTCCTTGTAATATTTTCTTCTGAAGTATTACCTTCTTCTCTACTTGCATTCTTTGCATCTGTATCATTCTGAAGATGATCTTTAACAGAGGAACTAATATCTTTGGTATCACATCTTGTGGAGCTCTCTAGTAATGGCCCTTCTCTATCACTAGAAAGCAAATTTTCATCCTGTTCTCTGGACTGTTTGGTGGTTGTAACTAAAGTGTCTTTGGTTCTTTTCCTTCCTGATATGGAATCCTCATAAGCTGCATTCTGCAGCACATTTGTACTCTGGCTGTTTACTTTTGGCTGTTCAGATGAAAAGGATATATTCTTCTTATCCTTTGAACACTCTGATGACAGTTTGATTTCAAAATCTTTGGTCTCAATCTTAGTTTTGGATTTAGAGCAAGCACTTAACCAAGAACATCTTACAAAAATGGCATTTTGATACTGTGATGAATCAATCAACTTTTGGATCTTGTCAGCATCCAAAGACTCCTCAAAGATAACATGAGTAACCCTTTCACAAGCCAATGGCAATGAATCATACAGCTCTCCACCATTGTTCTTCACCAGTTTCTGAAATATATTGAGTCTACCTACACCAAAGTTTGCAGGGTGAATAAAGCATTTTAACCCTGCAAAGACATCTGTTTTCAGTACTTGATCTTGTTCACGGCTTGCCTTTGCTTTCTTCCTTGAGGCAGAAGCTTGGTTAATCTTCCGTTTCATTCTTGACTAATGAAAGTCAGTAATATAACATCACAGTTTAGAGCTGAATGTTGTAAATATCTGGAAATGAGAAAGATTTAAATGTTTTATCTGCTGCTGAAAATTAATCAAACTAATTTTTTTCTTCTTCCCTTTTTTTAGCATTGTATATATGAAGATGTCCTGTTTATTGCTCAAATAAAACTGGTCATCATAGTTATATTTCTTGTATCTAATGTAAAGCCAGTTCTATCCAATACTTTAAATTTAAAAACATACACATGCATATTTGCTTTATCCAATGGTAAAAGTTCAATTCAGATAGCATGGAGATCGACAAAAATTAAGGTAATGGCCTTAAATATACATCAGACACTCTTTGATATACAAAGCTCAAAAATAAAGGATATAATCACTCATCAAAATTCTGTGGACAAGAGACACTAAGGCCTATTTGCTCCCAGAAAAAGAAAAACAAGAGAAAAGAAATTACAATAATAGTAATAATAATAATAACAATAATAATAATAATAAAAATAAAAAAATAATGAAAATATATAATAATAGTCTAGCCTATAGTAATAGTAATGAAAATGATAATGCTGTAGCAATAATGGGATCATAATAAGATATCACCATAATATGCAAAAGTAATATTATATATTCATAATGATAATACTAATAATAATACCTATAATATTTCTTATTAACACTTATTATAGCAATAATAATAATAAAAATTATGACAATCATGCTCATATCAATAACAAGAATATTATTACTATTAAAAATAATAATAATAACAGTAACAATAAAAGTAATAATAAAGTTAAAAATAATAACAACAGTAATAGTAGTAGTAGTAGTAGTAGTAGTAGTAGTAGTAGTAGTAGTAGTAGTAGTAGTAGTAGTAGTAGTAGTAGTAGTAGTAGTAATATTAACACAAAATATAATGGTATGAGTACAGCAGTAACAATAAAAATAATAAATAAAAATAGGAATAACAATAACAATAAAATAAATAAATAAATAAATAAATAAACATAACACTATTAATATCAATAATAACAGATAACTTTGCTGTTAGATTGCGTACATAAACGAAAACATACTCTTACATGGGTAAATTAACAAAATAGAACTTCACCTTTGTTTTGGTAATATGACGTATATCATAGACACATGACGTAAAAAAGTATCCTAACAAATAATCATCTTTGATTATTCCAACAAAAGTAATAATAATAAACAAATAAAGACCATAAAATAATAATAACACTAATAATAGTAGTAACAGTTAAAAAAAAATTCTAATAAAGTAATTAACTAATAACAATAAAAATAACAATAATGATAGCAATGATAACTGCAATGATCATAGTAATGATGGTGATATTATTCTTGTTATTTCTATTGTTATTTTTGTCATACATACTAATGACTCAAAAAATGACTTTTAAATAACTAACATCATTATAACTACTTTGTCAGAGCACAGTCCAGCAAAGAAAATTGATCTTCCACCCGTAAATTCAGGCAAGCAGCTTGTTGAGCTTCCTTGCATTTATTGTCTCATAGGCCTTCAGGAGCTCTCTCTTGCTGGTTGCTGCTAGTGATTTTTGTTGGTCTTTGCAGGGGCACAAGTGGTCTTGATGGTCTTGCCTAGTGATTCATGTATTCATATTAGGGACAATTAACTTTCAAGATGCCACATTTTTCAAAATCATATCGGCTATGCTAAAAATATTGTTTATAATCTCAGTGGTGCAAGGTCCATGTGGTTGCCATGGTCCCTGTTCTGACGTTATCACATCTGCATTATGCACATACTGCAAAACAGGATTCAGGCTGGTTCTCATTAACAGATACTATGGTATACAAGTATACAAGCTCCTGGGTAAATATGACGGAGTTGATATACTGTAGATTTAATATTCCTGTTGCTGGCCTTTGCCAGAGACCG
Source organism: Penaeus monodon (assembly GCF_015228065.2). Taxonomy (NCBI): domain Eukaryota; kingdom Metazoa; phylum Arthropoda; class Malacostraca; order Decapoda; family Penaeidae; genus Penaeus; species Penaeus monodon. The sequence continues at coordinate 35,499,029 of NC_051401.1, read as the reverse complement.
CACGGAGGCCGAGGATTTAATTGACTTCCAGACTAACTTCTGGTTCTAATATTTATGTATTTGCAATTGTTTTACTGGTTCCAAATCAAACTACACACTTGGCTAAGGTCCTCGTAATCAACTCACTATACAAAATATCTATACTTTATACGTAATACCGTACGAAGAAATATGGAAATGGTTTAGTTATTTAATTTTGTAATTTATTCAGTAAGGACGACCTCCCTTTTCCTATAAGACTGTACCTTCGAAGTGGTGAAGATAAACTCCTGATAAATTGGCAAATGATTTTCACAGTGATAAGTGTAATCTCTATACTGCAGCACGTTCACGCCTGTCGCCAAGCGACCGCCCGCGGCCCGTCCGCTGTCGTCGGCGGTTGGAGCTATGAGAGAATTCGTGACGATCAATAATGAAAGATAATTGATGTTTCAACTATCGGTGCTATTTATTAGGATAAGGGCTACTTTATTATTTTCGGACCTGTGCAAACGAAATTGTGGGCAGATATGTGTGTGTGTGTGTGTGTGTGTGTGTGTGTGTGTGTGTGTGTGTGTGTGTGTGTGTGTGTGTGTGTGTGTGTGTGTGTGTTTGCGTAAGTGGAGCATGGCGATATTCTTGCTATTACCACACTGACCCTCCCCGTTTTGAGGGAATTAATAGCTTGCCAGTGAATCTTTTCCTACTGAATCTATTTCGACCTTGGATTGAGCGTCCATAACTTGAAACTGCGATAAGTAGTTTTGAGATCTAAAGTCTCCCTCCGAATTTTTTGCCTAGGTTATCTTTTTTTTCATTACACCTCTCAGTTCAGGGAATGGCCTGAATGGAAGGTACAGTCTGTGCTCCCATTTCAATCAAGGAAACCATCTAGAAGCTGTAAGAAGCTTTCCTGCTTTGGCTGCAAGCTTGGAAAGGCCAGCCCGAGACTCAGTTCTACGTACAGATGCATTCTGATTCGACATCAAGGACTCATCAACTTCAGCTGCAGGCTTTAGGAAACCATCCTGAGCACTTTTCTTATCGCTAGGATGTGGTGGGGTTCGGAAGTGTATATCAAAATCAGATAATTGCTTTGGTCACAATAATTAAGTCACTTCTGTTTAGCATTAACAATAGTGCTCAACCTCTCATTCCTCCACCCTACACCGAGTCCAGTGAGGAGAAGCTGTGCATTAGACCTAATTTGTCTAAAAATTACAAGGATAACGGCATGTTATCTGCAGCCACTACTTCATTAAGGCATTTCCAGGACCTGCGCGAGGTCAGTGAGAGAGCGACAGGTTGATCTTGACCTCGCCAAGGACACCAGTCGATTGACTTGATAAGACTGAAGTCAGGCCATATGTTTTGTTAAAATATGGGACCAAAAATACAGTGTTGCTTGCAGCAGGCCTTATTCTTGCATTGTTGGCCGTCGTCTCCACTGTCACAAATACATAATATATATATATATATATATAATATATAAATATATTATATATATAATATATTTCTATATTATATATATATATATATATATATATATATATATATATATATATATATATATATATATATATATATATATATATATATATATAGGTGAGTGCTTCACGCGCAAGGTGATGTGAAGCGATGATGTGGTAGCCTAGATAGTGTTAAGTGCTTGAATGCCTTCTCGCTTGCAGCTTCCACCACT
>NC_051401.1:35482348-35484848 GCF_015228065.2 Penaeus monodon | reverse complement strand
GAAGAAAGCATGCTGGAGGAAGTTGAACAAGAAAGAAGGGAAGTTCGTGAGAAGAGTGAAAGAGGAAAAAAACAAAACAAAACAAAAAAACATAAGAGATCGCCAATGAGGGAGATGGCAAAGGAGGTACTGGGTGAGACGAAGTATTTCGTTTTGTCGATGTCTCTTCCATAATAAGCATTCAGAGGTGAGGATAAGCCAGACTCGAATTGTGATTCTTTATTTCCAGAGAATAAAGTGAAGGAGTGGTTATACTACAATAACTTAGATAACAGAAACCGGGTTGGGTATACTATTGTAATTTACGAATACCGGAACAGGAAGAAACATGATAGTGGAATGCCGAGGTTCAGGAAGTGATAACAAGGGAAAAGGAGATGAAGAAAGAGCATGATCTGAATGTGTATGATGAAACAATTGATGAGTAAAGAAAGCAAACAAAGAAGCAAAGAAAGCAGTAGCAAAAGCGAAAATGCGGCATTCACAGATTTGTACTCCAGCCTGGAAGAAAAAAAGAAAAGCAATATGGATAGCAGTGCAGAGAAACAAAGAGTCTCAGGATGTGTACCAAACAAACCAGGTGAAAGATAGTAAAGACAAAATACTGACAGAGGACGAGGAGATAAAGGAGAGATAGAGAGCCTACTTTGAACATCTCATGAATGTAGAAAATGAGAAAGTAGAGAGAACAGTTCAAGAAGAAACACACATGTGGAACAGTTCACGGAAGTGGAAGTGGTAAAGGCATTGCACAGGCCCCGTTCATGAGTCTACTCTGTTAAGCCACCCAATCAAGACAAAATAACCAAATATGGCAAATCATCAAGAAGATTAGACTGCTCATTCAACTTGTCTGCTGATGTTCCAATAATATTTTGCCCCTACTCCACACCAAAACAAACAACCAGCTTTCATTAAAATCATTGCAGCCAGTTTATGATGCCGGCTCCTTCAGGTACACCTTCCAAAATATTTATGTAACCAATTATTCAGTTAGCATCAGGAAAATCGCACAAGGATAAATTACAAATTCTAACTTTACGAATATCCCGATAGTGTTAAGTGCTTGCATGCCTTCTAGCTTGCAGCTACCACCACTGGCTAGCCTAGTGCAAAAAAGGGAACAACTTCCCTGCCAGGTCACAGCCTCTCCTTGTGGCCACCCATGGGTAAATGGGCACCTCGAGGTCCCAGGCTAAACTGTGGGGGATCTTGGAGCAGCAGGTGGCCCCAGAGGTAAGGAGCTATGGCTCAACGGCGTATGGACACGCCCTAGCTCCATACCAACTCCTGCCCCCTAGCCACCCTGGGGTAATTGGGTGGCTTGGGGGAGGTGGGCCTTGCCAGTCCTCCTCCCCCCAGAAAACCCTCCAGCAACATATCAAATAAATGGATATGCTGGGGGGAGGGGTGCCATCCCTCCCACTCAGCAAGCAAGGCAGGCTGTGGGTCCTGTTGGGAGGGCAAATGTTGGAGCGCAGAATGGGAACGAGAATTAATTTTTTCCCACCTGCGCCCCAGCAGGTGCCAACCCACCATGAAGCTTGTGGGGCAAAGCCCTTGGAAACCCCACCTTCGTCTGCCGACCCCCTTCATTTGGGGCAGCGTCGGTGGGGGCGGCAGAGGTGGCATGCACCCGGAGTGACCACCCGAGGCTTAACCTCAGGCAAGCTTTCCGGGTGGGTGCTTGGAACATCCGGTCCTTGCGGTAGGATGAGTGGTTACCTCTGCTATCGTGGGAATTGGAGCGACTGGGAGTTGAGGTGGTTGCCCTCTTGGAGGTGAGAAGACCTGGTACGCGGCACGATCAGTATTGGTTGGGCCGCAGCGATGGTCACCACCTCCAGGGTGAAGCCGACTTCAGCCCTCGGTAGCTGAGGTGACACCAGTTGATGAGCATATTATGGCACTGAGACTGAAGCATGCTTTTGGCTTCATGTCTCTTATTGCTGTATATGCTCCTACCGATGTTTGTAAACTCGATGTGAAAGAGGCATTCTATGCCAAACTCGCATCTGTAGCAGACAATTGCCCCCGGCGAGATATTCGCATTGCTCTGGGTGACTTCATTGCAGTATCCGGCTGTGACCGAGCTGGCTATGAGATGTCTGTTAGCTCCCATAGCTCGGGAGCTAATCCCAGCAGCGAGAACAGCCTTCTTCTCTGGAACTTTGCTAGTTCCCAGAGAATGAGGATCACTGGCTCCTGGTACCAGCACTCAAACCCACATCGCTGGACATGGTATAGCGATACTTGACAACCTGATGGACCCGGTTGCTCTGTGGGAGCTCTTCAAACGCGTAACACTCAAAGCAACCCAGGAGTCCACTGGCGTTCGCCCGAGGGCAAGGCAGAATTCCATCTCCCTGGAAGCATTAGAGGCCACTGAAGTTGTCGCATGGCTTGGCTGAATGGTAATCAAGTCTTGCGTCGCTCCATGGTGCATAGGGCTCGGACACTGCTGAGAAGGGACAAGGAACAGTTCATCAGGAATCTTGCT
>NC_051401.1:35474848-35477348 GCF_015228065.2 Penaeus monodon | reverse complement strand
GGAAACCAAAAAACAGCCTATGGGCCCGGGGCCAAAAGAACTCAGCACCCCCCCCGGGAAACCCTGAATTCTGGAGGATCCTCCATCGCGGGGCTAACAAGAAAGTGGGCGATCTCCTTGGGCCCCAGTAAACCCTTTTCGCGTACCCAAATCCAGCGATGCGGTTGGGCGCTGGTACCAGGACCCAAAAAAACCTCATTTTCTGGGACCTAGCAAAAATCCCCCGGAGAAAAAAAGGGTATTCTTGCTGCTGGGGCAGCTCCTTACTATGGGGGCCGACAGACATCTCGTAAACCAGCCCCGGGCCAGCTGGAAAACCGCATTGAAAATCGCCCCCGAACCAAAGCAATGTCTCGCCTGGGCAAACAATCCACAGATCCCGGGTTTTGGGGTAAAAAACCCCTCTTTCCCCATCGATTTTATATACATCGGGAGGGGCGTAAAACAGCAATAAGAGACAAAAGCCAAAAACATGCTTCCCGTCTCATGCCATGATACGCTCATCCCGGGGTACCTCGACTACCGCAGGCTGAAAATCGACCTTTGGGGATGGCTATGGGTACACCCCCGGCAAATGGTACCCTCCCCTGCGGCCCGACCAGTAGTAGGTGTAACCACCCACACTGATCGTGCCACACGGGCTTTTTCCCCCTCTGGAGGGGACCAAACCCCAACTCCCAAATCCGCTTTTTTAAAATTTCCCACGAACCAGAGGTAACCCGGTTTTAAACCTGCCGCAAGGACCGGGTGTTCCAAGTGGGCCCACCCGGAAAACAAAGCCCCGAGATTAAGCCTTTGGGTGGTTTTACTCCGGGGGAAAGCCCCCTCTGGGCCCCCCCCCGCCGCACAGCCCAAAAAATAGGGGGTCGGCAGGCTGTGGGAAACCCCCTATCCACCTGTAGGGTTTTTTGAAAGGGTTTCCCCCCCCCAAGCTTCTGGTTTGGGGGGGGCCCCCTGCCGGGGCGCAGGCGGGACGAAATAAATCCCTTCCAATCCTCAAACCCCCCACATTTGCCCTCCCAGGGGGGACCCACAGCCCCCCCCCTTAACTTGCTGGGTGGGGGGGACCCAAAACCCCTCCCCCCGCATTTTCCCCTTTACATATACGTTTTTGCCAAGGGTCTTCTGGGGGGAGGAGGACTGGCAAGGCCCCCCCTCCCCTGAGCCACCCATTACCCAGGGTGGCTAGGGGGCAGGATTTTGGTACGAAGCCAGAGCGTGTCCACACGCCGGTGGGCCAAAAACTCCATACCTCTGGGGCCTCCTGCCTGCTCCGAGATCCCCCCCCAGATTTAGCCTGGGACCGAAGGTGCCCACTTACCCATGGGTGGCCCACGAGGAGGCACTGCAGAGGTCTTGATGATGGAGAGGCTGGTGACCTGGCAGGGGAGACTTATGCAAAAGCTGCTCCCTTTGTCGCACTGAGCTAGCCAGGGGTGGAAGCTACAAGCGAGAAGGCATGCAGGCACTTACACTATATAGGCTACCACACCCTCGGCTTCACATCACCATGCGCGTGAAGCACCCACCCATATATATATATAATATATATATATAAAATATAATATATATATATATTATATATATATACATACATAATATAGTATAATATTATATATATATTATATATAATATATATTATATATATATATATATATATATATATATATATATATATTATATATATATTTATTATATATACATATATACACACACATATGTAAATACATACATACATCTTCTAGTGCAAGGGAAAGATCAGTCAGGGTGGTTTCCTGGTTCGTTCCCTGACAGTGTTTTTATTGAGGACACTGGTCTCTAGAAGGATTGCCAGTTAAGGGTTTAAAAAGTCCCCTTTTAGCATTATTTTTTATATCTCATAGTTGGATCTTGACAGATGATCCACTTTGAGTCGAAATGGATATGGGAGCAATTGGGGGCTAAGAGGTGGCTCCATACTCCTTAGGACCAGAACCTCAAAACTAGATGCAGTTTATACTCCACGCAAGAGATACATATATACATACGTACACACACAAACACACACACACACACACAAACACACACACAACCACACACACACACACACACACACACACACATAAAATATATATATATATATATATATATATATATATAATATATATATATATATAATCAAGAGCATTCTTTCCACTACACATTGGGGTCTCTCAATTCATTATTGGAAGGTTCTTGGCGTACTGTCCTTGCCTGATTGGATGCCCTTCCTGTTCAACTTGTGCCGTGCGGTGACTTTTCCCTATGAACCTGCGTTTGAATCCTCAAGGCGATATGCATTTTTTCGCAGTGAGCCAGCAGTCAGAGCTAGGCATTTTGCAACTCCCTCGAAGGGGGTTTGAACTCTGGCGTGAGGCTGAAGTTCGTGTACACCACCATATTTAGAATATGCAATATATATATTAAAATTATATATATATTATTTTAATATATATATAATATAATTATAGGTTTTGTGGTG
>NC_051401.1:35472710-35474748 GCF_015228065.2 Penaeus monodon | reverse complement strand
TGGCTCGTGCCTGCCAGACATAGCCTCCTATCCCTCATGAATGCCGCCATCTTTGGAGGGACATGATAATCGGCGCGTCTCACTGATCAAATATCACAAATCCCACTCCTGACAACCATTTGTTACGCCGACCGCCTCGTCTCTCTGCACCAACAAAAGGGCAGGCTAGGCAGACGGCGTGCTATCCACAGGGTCGTGAACACTGACCAGCTCCAAGAGGCACCGAGCACCACAGCGTCCAGAACACCACGAGGGGATGCCAGGTGGCGAGGCTGGGCATGAAATAAACACAAAATGACAGTCTTTCCTTTATTTACACAAGTTATTTACCAGTACACTTTTCTATAGGCACAATACATGGGGAAACCAGCATGTCACACTGCACGATACAGCTTATAACAGGGCAACACAAAAGTTTATCAGGTCACAAGGGCACACACGAGGTCTTCACAGGAGCAGCACCCAACTCCGTCTCCCTTGGCTTGTTCCTCCGCTCCTCCGCTCACAGCCAGTTGCATCATGTTTGCCCAGGTCCCTTCATGTTAACACATGCCCAGGTCATCCTTTTCATGTTAACACGTTTCGCACAGAGACAAAGACCCACTGGCGTAGCAATATGTACTCACATAAGTACGCATGTGCACATTTGTGTTTGTGTGTACACATGTACACATGTGGATATATACTTCCATAGAAACATGCACAAACTTATTAACACTTGTACATGTATGGAAACATTAATATAATTGGTCTGATACTCAGACAATTTATTTATGTTTCTGGATTGGGTCATGTTCCAAGAAATGTGATTTTTCAACTTTTTGGAGGGGTAACTTTTTTATTTTGTTATAACTTAGGAACCAATCTCCATATCTTCACGTAACTAGCATCATTTGAAAGGTGATAAGGACTGGTTGAAGAAAAGGAACAGAAAATGAGCTCAAACATCTTCAATCTTTTCTCCTTCGTTAAAAAAATCTGATCTCCCGTTCTTAGTCGATTTAAATTTTGTTGGTATCAGTTTAAATCTTATCAAAATGCACAGAGCAGCTTGACATGAGCTTTTTTTGATTTCGTTGTCCAAATTTTTTGGCGAGTTTTTTTTTAATTTAAAAAATGTAAAAAAAAAAAAAAAAAAAAAAAAAAAAATATATTTCATAATAACATATATTAATATATATATATATATATATATATATATATATATATATAAAATATACCCTATAAAATATACATACATACATACATACATACATATATATATATATATATATATTATATATATATATATATATATATATATATATATATATATATAGTCTAAGGAAACTAAGGCAAATTTCGAGAAAAAAAAAAACTCACGTCAAACTCTTTGGATACTATAATGAGTATGGAACCCTATTATAATGGCCTTGCAGGGGTAGAGATACTGGTATAACGGCGTGACTCTTTATTACTAAGAGATGACACACAGTATGGAACACACGAGACTATGTCTGGGGGGTAAGTCGGCTCCCGTGTCAGGTCAGCCTGCCCAGAGGGTGAGGGCTAGGCCGACCTTACCACATGAGTGGTGGTCACGAACTGTAGGGTCAAGCGAGATCAGATAACACGTCATCTACGCCCTTGGTGAGTGAATGGTTCCTATTTGGGACTTGGAGCCAAATGGTCCACTGGTAATAGAAATAGACTTAGGTATATGCTATAGATACTATCCTTTTTTATTACAAATTATGCAATAGTGTGGGCCATATAAAGTATGCAAGAGACATGTGTGGAGTTTTTTTTTTTTTTTTTTTGGAGGGGGGCATCGCAAACCCTATTAATGAAAAGGTTTCAGTGTCTTTTGTTCTATGTGGATGAGTGAGAGTTAGTAATTGTGTGTGTGCGTGAGTGTGTGTGTATGAATGACTGTGAGTGTGAATGAGAGTGAAAGCAAGTGACCTCACACAGAGAATGAATCACAAACACAAATATTCACATTCACTATAACAAAACTGAGGTAAATTAGCAATGCTAGCTATAATTTTTTTCAACT
>NC_051401.1:35447832-35467610 GCF_015228065.2 Penaeus monodon | reverse complement strand
TGCATACCATGCTTGAATATCCCAAGGATCAGAAGATAGCAACATCGTCGCAAAGTAAGCTGAGACCTATATGCCTAGTGTGCCCACACTGACTTTGGCTAGTAGCTCGCTTTACAGCAACAGGTGTGAAAAGTGTTGTGCAAGGAATAGCCGTGCCTTACCCCTGAATTAACAGGAAAGAAGTTTGACAGGCCCCCACCACACTTACAGCACTTTCAGTATTGGTATATAGGCTTGCTATTAGGCCAACAAAGACCTCTTGAGGTCGATGTAGGTTGCAAGCAACTCATGACAAACTCATGACAGCATTCCACAATTACTCAAAGCGCTAGTATTCAGTTTATTGTGGACTTACCAGGAGTGAATCCAGACTGCTCTGGTCTCTAGATGGTTTGCAGATCTGTTTCAGAAGAATATGGGTAAAACTTTGCCTGGTATGCTGAGCAGTGTAATGCCATGGTAGTTGCTACAGTTCCAGTGATCCCTTTCCCTTCCAGAGAGGGATGACCATGCCCCCAGCAGGTCAGGGGGAATGGTACTGGAACTGCCAGATGGCAGTCAAGACTGCATGCAAGCTCCGGGCCATAGGTTCACCCCCAAGCCTTTAGCAGTTCCAGCAGGGATATCAGTTATGCCTGCAGCTTTCCCACACTTCAGCTTGGAAATCGCCAGCCTAACCTCTGTTAGGGTAGGAGGTTCCTCGCTGATGATGGGTCTGGCACAGGTACTGTGATATCACTTGCATCCAAGCTAACTGTTGGAGGGTCTACCTAGTACAAACTGCTCAAAAATACTCAGTCTAACATTCCGAACCCCAACATGATCTGAAATGATCCGTCCATCCACTGAGCGGACTGCAGTCATCTGATAGGAGGGGTTAGAGTTTAGCTTTCTCAGGGCGTGGTAGGCAGGGCAAAGGTTGTTTACCAAGAAATTTATCAGGCAAGATTCCTGATGAATGTTCCTTGTCCCTTCTCAGCAGTGTCCGAGCACTATGCACCAAAGAGCGATGCAAGACCTGGTTACCATTCAGCCGAGCCATGTGACACCATCAGTGGCCTCTATTGTCTCCAGGGAGATGGAATTTTGCCTTGCCCTCCGGCGTACGCCAATGGACTCCAGGGCTGCTTCGAGTGTTCATGCTTGAAGAACTCCCACAGACCAACTGGGTCTGTCATGTTGTCAAGTTCTGTGAATCGATCAGACTGCCATGGTAAACCCACAGCCACTCTTCCTCCCTCAGTCTGTCCAACTGAGGGACAGGGAGGAACAGGGAGTTTTGAAGTGGACCTGTAGGGTAGCCAAACCAGCCTATGGTCAGTGCCACCAAACCCGGTAAGGTCTGTAGTTCGGAGGATCCTCCATTGCATGCTAACAAGATGTAGTTTATTTCCTTGGCCACTGTACCCATATCGTTATACCATGTCCAGCGATGCGGGTGGAACGCTGGTACCAGGAGCCAGAGACCTCATCTCTGGGCCCTAGCAAAGTTCCAGAGAAGGAGGCTGTTCTTGCTGCTGAGATCACTCCCAAGCCATGGGAGCCGAAGACATCTCATAGTCGCTCGGTCACAGCTGGATATTGCATTTGAAGTCCCCCAGAACCATCGAATATCTCACTGGGGGCAATTGTCTGCCACGGATAGACTTTGAGTAAAACCCCTCTTTTACATCAAGTTTACAAACATCAGTAGGAGCACATACAGCAAAAAGAGACATGAAGCTAAGGCATGCTTGAGTTTTAAATTTACCAAATAAGTTTATAAACCAGCGTCACTTAACTCCCAAAGGGTTGAAATCGGCTGGAGATGGAAATGGCTACTCCCTGGAGGTGATGACCATCGTTGTGGCCCAACCCCAGTAGTAGGTGTACCCACCCATGCTGATTGTGCCACTGCCAGGTCTTCTTACCTCCGAAGGGACAGCCCCCTCAACTCCCCAGTCGCTCAATTCCTTGATAGCAAGGTAACTGCTCATCCTGCTGCAAGAACCGGATGTTTCACAAGCGCGTATCCGGAAAGCTCGCCCTGAGGTTATGCCTTGGGTGCTCACTCTGGGTGCACGCCACCTCTGCCGTCCCCGACGCGGGCCCCAAATAAAGGGGGTTGGCAGGCTGTGGGGCCCTGACATTTGCCCCCCCAAGGACCCGCAGCCCGTCTTGCTTTCTGGGTGGTAGGGACAGCACCCCTCCCTCAGCATATCCATTCATTTGTGCATTTGACAGAGTTATCTGGGGGGAGGAGGGTGGCAAGGCCCACCTCTCCCAAGCACCAATTACCCCGGGGTGGCTAAGGGGCAGGCGTTGTTACAGAGCCATAGCTCTGTACCTCTGGGCTCCTGCTGTTTCCGAGCCCCAAAACACGGTTTAGCCGCACCAGGGGTTTGGCCAAGGCAGCAATGCAGAAGACTCCATGACGGAGGGGCTGTAAACTGTCAGGGAGGCTTATGCAGAGCTGCTCCCTTTTTCGGATAGGCTAGCCAGTGATGGCAGCTGCATGTGAAAAGTCATGAAAGCACTTAACACTATCTAGGCTACCATACCATCATTCACATCACCTTGCGCATATATAAATATTATAAGATAGACATACATACCTCATCATATGTATATATTATGTATATATATATGACATTATATATGACCATTATATATATTAATATATATTATATATATATTATATATTAAAATATATATATCATCATCATACATAAAGGGCAACGCCGACGAGGGCGCATGGCCGAAATCACACCCTTCGCTTCCAGCCACGAGGATCCCTCGAGGCAGTCTCCAGGCAGGCACACGGCCAATCTCTAGTTCCTCACGAAAGGTCTGGGCGAGCTGCCCAAGCCTGATCTCCTAGGACGTCCACAGGCCTCCTCCACCCGGGGTTGTCTCGAGAGAGACAACCTGGTGAGCAGGGTCGTCCATAGGGAGGCGACTAGGTGGCCATATAGCCTGAGTTGGCGATCCCGGATTAGGCAAGAAAAACAGGTCCCATCCCGGTCCACGGTGTAACCCCCGGTTGGACACGTGGTCCTGCCAACGGGTACCCATGATCCGGCGAAGGGACTTGTTACAAAAAGCATCAAGGCAGGACTCCAAGGCACTGGATAGCGTCCAGTTTCGCTTCCATAGAGAAAAACTGGAAGTATCAAGGCCTTGAAAGACACCGCTTGTCCTTCTGCATAGGTACCCGACATCTCCAAACGCTCTTGTTGATCGAGTTCATGGCTCCTGTTGCCAGACCAATCCGTCTACTGACTTCCTGGTCTGACAACCCAGAGATATGGACATACGCTACCGGTATGTAAAACTTTCTGTGACTTAAACGTCCCCCGGCCGCAAGCATGGATCGACTGAACGGGTTCCCCTAACAGGCCCAAAGTCCTAAATCTTGGTCTTGGTCCAGGGACCTCTAAGCCTAGGGGCTTCGCCTCATTGCTAAATGCCATCAAGAGCCGCCCAAGTGACTCCAAGGACTCAGATAGGTTTGGCAACATCGTGGGGCAAAGTCAAGGTCTGAGACCTTAATATTGCCTAGTGTTGCTCCGCACTGATTTTTGGCTAGTAGCCTGCCCTTTATCCGTCCATACAAGTGTTGAAAAGTGTGGGTGAAAGGACACAGCCTTGCCTCACCCCTGAATTAACAGGGAAGAAGTTCGACATACCCCCACCCACTTTACAGCACTTTCAGTACCAGTATAGAGGCTTGTATCAGGCCAAAAATCTGTGCGGAATTCCTCTGACCCTCAGGATCTCCCCATAGCGATTCCCGATGCACCGAGTCAACGCCTTCTTGAGGTCATGTAGGCGGAAAGCAACCCACGACCAAACTCACGACGGCGTTCCACAATTATTCGAAGCGCTAGTATAACGGCCCTATTGTGGACTTGCCAGGAGTAAATCCGACTGCTCCGGTCCTCTGGTGCCTCAGTAGGGGGTTTGCGATCCGTTCAGAAGAATGTGAGCGAAACCTTGCCTGGTATGCTGAGCGTGTAATGCCACGGTAGTTGCTACAGTCCATCGATCCCCTTTCCCCTTCCAGAGAGGGAACCACGCCCCTCAGCAGGTCAGGGGAATGGTACCAGACTGCCAAAATGGCATTCAGGACTGTATGCAGGCCCGAGCCATAGGTTCACCCCCAGCCTTTAGCAGTTCCCGCAGGGATATCAAAATATGCCTGCAGCTTTCCACTCTTCAGCTTGGAAATCGCCAGCCTAACCTCTGTTAGGGTAGGAGGTTCCTCGCTGATGGGTGGGGCTGGCACAGGCACTGGGGACAAACGCTTGCATCCAGCTAACTGTTGGACGATCCCCCTGGTACAACTGTTCAAAATACTCAGCCCAACGTTCACGAACCCCAACATGATCTGAGATGATCCGTCCATCCGCTGATCGGACTGCAGTCATCTGTGAGGGGGGCTTAGGGTTCATTTTCTCAGGGCTTGGTAGGCAGGCGAAGGTCATTTACCAAGAAATGGCCTTTGACCTCTCACAAGATTCCTGATGAACTGTTCTTGTCCCTTCTCAGCAGTGTCGAGCCCTACGCACCATGGAACGACGCAAGACTTGATTCCCTTCAGCCGAGCCTTGGGGACACGCTTCAGTGGCCTCTAATGTCTCCAGGGAGATGGTATTCTTCCTTGTCCTTGGGGGTACGCCAAGGACTCCTGAGCTGCTTCGAGTGTTACGCGCTTGAAGGACTCCCACAGAGCAACTGGATCCGTCAGGTTGCTGGTTTCTGAGAAACGGTCAGAGACTGCCGTGGCGAACCCACAGGGACACTCCTCCTCCTTAGTCTGTCCAAGTGAACACACCTTAGGGGGGCCACTGGAGGGCGGGAGTTTTGAAGTGGACCCGCAGGTGCCACAAGCAGCCTAGATCGGTGCCACAAACCCGCACTCCGGAAACCCTGCGTTCTGGAGGATCCTCCATCGCGTGCTAACAAGAATGTGGTCGATCTCCTTGGCCACTGTAACCCGTATCGCTGTACCAAGTCCAGCGATGCGAGTTGGAGCGCTGGTACCAGGAGCCAGAGATCCTCATTTTCTGGGACCTAGGAAAGTCCCAGAGAAGGAGGCTATTCTCGCTGCTGGGATCAGCTCCCAGCCTGGGCCGACAGACATCGTTAGCCAGCTCGGTCACAGCCGATACCGCATTGAAGTCGCCCAGAACAATGCGAATGTCTCGCCGGGGCAATCGTCTGCCAACAGATGCGAGTTTGGCGTAGAACGCCTCTTTCACATCGGTTTTATGTACATCGGGTAGGAGCGTATACAGCAATAAGAGACATGAAGCCAAAAGCATGCTTCATTCCAATGCCATGATACGCTCATCAACCGGTGTCACCTCACTACCGCAGGTTGAAATCGAATGGAGATGGCTATGGCTACACCCTGGAGGTGGTGACCATCGCTGCGGCCCCGACCAGTAGTAGGTGTAACCACCCACAATGATCGTGCCGCTACCAGGTCTTTCACCTCTGAAGGGCAGCCACCTCAACTCCATCGCTTCAATTCCCGCGATAGCAAAGGGAACCGCTCATCCTGCCGCAAGGACCGGATGTTCCAAGCGCCCACCCGGAAAGCACGCCTGAGGTTAAGCCTCGGTGGTCACTCCGGGGGCATGCCACCTCTGCCGCCCCCAACAACACAGCCCCAGATAAAGGGGGTCGGGAGGCTTGGGACCGCCTATCCACCTGTGGGGTTCCCGAGGGCTTTCCCCACAAGCTTCATGGTGGGTTGGCGCCCGCCGGGGCGCAGGGGGGACGAGTAACTCTCGTCCCAATCCTGCAACCCCGACATTGCCCTCCCAGCGGGACCCACAGCCCGCCTTACTTGCGGGTGGGAGGGACAACATCACTCCCCCCAGCATACCATTCATTTCCCTGACTTGCCAGAGGGTCATTCTGGGGGGGGGAGGACTGGCAAGGCCCACCTCCCCCGAGCCGCCCCCTTACCCCAGGGTGCTAGGGGGCAGGAGTTGGTACAAAGCCAGAGCGTGTCCACACGCCGGTGGGCCATAACTCCGACCTCTGGGGCCTCCTGCTGCTCCGAGATCCCCCACAGATTTAGCCTGGGACCGCAAGGTACCCAGTACCCATGGGGGGCCACGAGGAGGGACTGCAGAAGTCTTTTTGATGGAGAGCTGTGACCTGGCAGGGGAGACTTATGCGGAAGCTGCTCCCTTTTTCGCACTGGCTAGCCAGGGGGGGGAAGCTCAAGCGAGGCATGCAAGCACTTAAAACTATATAGGCTACCAACACCATCGCTTCACATCACCATGCACGTGAAGCACCCCCCATCCCAGACATTCGCACCATATATATATAATATATATAAGATATAATATATAATATAAGTATATATATTAATTATATATATTATTATAAATATATATATATATACATACATATATATATCATAAATATATATTATATACCTATATATATATATACTATATATAACATATATATAAAATATATATATAATATATATACAATATATATATGAACATATATATTTTGATATAATATATGACATATATTTATTAATATATATGAATATATTTGAAATATATATATGATATAATATATATATATATATATGTATATATATATATATCCTATATATTATATATATATATATATATTATATTTTATATATTATTATATGTTATTTTTAGCTATAATTATATATATCTATATTATATATATATCTATATTATATACACCACATTATTATAGATAGACATACATACAACAAACTACATACATACATACATACTACATACAAATACATATTATATAATTTTATATATATATATAGAGAGAGAGAGAGAGAGAGAGAGAGAGAGACATATATAGATAGATAGACATATATATATAGATAGACATACATACATACATATACATATGTATATATGTATATGTATATATGTATATGTATATATGTATGTCTATCTATCTATCTATCTATCTATCTATATATATAGCAGTGATGGGTTTCACAGGGTTTCCTTCCTTGTGGGTTTTGATATTCCCACGGACAGTTGGTGTGCATGGTGTCTCCTCGAGCACATGCAACAAAGGCTTCGCCTTCTCCGAATATCTGAGGATCTTCCTTGCTGCTTTTGTTGAACTCTAGAGACCTACCAACCATGTTTCGTGTGCTAGCTTTCCTATAAGTTGAAAAGTCCAGGAGCAGTGCTTCCATCTTAGTGACAGAGCAACAAGGACGATTCTCAGATGTTTGGAGAAGTCTTTGTTGCATCTGCTCGAGGGGACGCCACACACGCTGACAAACCAGGGGAACATAAAAAACCAATAAGAAGGAACCCCGTGAGACCCATCACTAATGGGACTGGGAGAGCCCCACACCGGTTAGCTAAGAAGCTTCCAGCACCTCTCTCAAGCACCTCAAACTCCATCAGTGGTTTGTCCCCTATCAAAAAAACCCCTCGATATGATGGGCCCAACCATTGAAGCTGTAAAAAGAATGTTGGCAAAGGGAAAGGATGAAGATGAACTACCCACTGCCGAGAGATGATTACGTTGCACTCACCCACCTGTGGTTGGTTTTTTGCTCTTTTGAATTTCCAGGACGTGATAAAGAGCATTTCAGGACTTGTTGATGGATCACCTCTTCAGCAGTCCTTGCCCAGCTGTTTTTTGGAAACCCTCGAGGCTGACACTACCGGGAAAATCATGGGAATAATTAATCTGGCTTTGCTATGTAGATACATCCGTCTGTAGCGCAGACCAGAGCAAAATTCAAGACCTTCTCTAGTGCACCGTGTGCAGTGGGACCCCCCCATACAGTTCCCCACAGAAGAGGAATAATGAACAGCTTCCTTTCGTCGACACCTTAATACACAAGACCTGACTGCCTAGTGGTCTCTGTGTCAAAACCACAAATAAAGGAAAATTTTATACGCTTTTCTCTGCCCCCAAAAAATAGATCCAAGACATGAATTCATTGGTTTCTTCCTCCAAGCGCTTAGAACTGCAGCCCAGAGTTCCTGGAGGAGGAAATGCAAAATGTCAGAAACCCTTCCAACGTCTCCGTTACCCTCATCCTTGCTCACCTACCTCTGATGCAAGGCGGATCAAGAAGGGACACCACAGAGACCACAGAATTATCATCCCACACCTCAGCTAACAGAACCCTGGAGGTCCTGTTGGCCACAATTAAGATAGCTACCACTTTTTGGGAAGAAGATTGCAGATATCATAAGGGAAAAGAGGTCAGACCACAGCATTGCTCTTAGTCAGGTGTACAGCATACTTGCGGTGATTGGGTGATAAAGCATATATAGGTGAGACAGGCCGAGCCTACATGAACAACAAATTGACCGCAGCGCTCTCTGACAACATGACACACTGCAAAAGGGAGTCATGAACCAGCCAATTTGTCACATCCCTAATTACCGCGTGACCTGACCGCTCAGTATATACACACCTCTATGTTCTCCGTCTCATATTCCCGATGAAGCAGTAATTTCAAAAAGGACCTTCAGCATTTTGTGTTTTCCTGTACTTCTCTTGTTTTTCTACTTGCAATTTGTCTGACATGAATTCCCTAATGCCACCTCGCCAGGGCGCGGCGGGACAAGTAACTCTCGTTCCCATCCTGCGCCCCAGCATTTGCCCTCCCAATGGGACCCACAGCCCACCTTGGGTTGCTGGGTGGTTTGGACAGCACCCTTCCCCAAGCATAACTTTATTAAGGTCACTTGGGTGTTGAGTTATCTGGGGGGAGGAGGGCTGGCAAGGCCCCCTCCCCCCAGCCACCTAATTACCCAGGGTGGCTAGGGGCAGGAGTCGGTACGGAGCCAGGGGATGTCCACATGCTGCTGGGCCATGGCTCCATACTTCTGCTGCTCCGAGATACAACACAGTTTAGCCCGATACCACAAGGTGCCCAGTTCATGGGGCCCCCGATGACGGAGAGCTGTGAACTGGCAGGGGAGGCTTATGCAGAGCTGCTCCATTTTTTGCACTAGGCTAACCAGTGGTTGCAGCTGCAAGCGAGAAGGCATGCAAGCACTTAACACTATCTAGGCTACCACACCATCACTTCACATCACCCTAAGTATGAAGCACCCACCCGTTTTATATATATATATATATATTTTATTATATAGATAATATAATAAAATATATATATATACATATAGATCATATATATACATACTAATATAATTTTATACATAATTTAACAATACTAACATATACATACAATACTACATTTCATACATATACACATTTTATAATTATAATATATATATATATATAATATAGATATATATATTATATATAATATATATATACAACATACACACACCACACACCACACCACACACAAAACACACACATATAATAATATATAATAATATATTTTATAATATATACACATATATGATAGGGATATATATATAATAATATATAATATGTATTAAAAATATATATTTTGGATAATGTCTGTATGTATATATATATATATTTTATATATTATATATATATATTTATTATGTTATTTTTATATTATTAATTATAATAAAATTACATATATATACAATATCTATATTAAAACATACTTTCATATAATCAAAGAAAATACAACATATATAATACATATAATACATACATATATATACATATACATACATACATAATATACATCAGATAACATATAATACATCTCATACATATTAAAACATACATACTCATACATATAAAATAAGATATAAAATATATACTACAATATAAATATAAGTATAAAATATTATATAGACAATATATATTATATCAATATTATATATAGATAATAATATATATATAATAATATAAATATATATATAGATATAATAAAATATTATATATATAATTATATAATATATTATATTTACATATATTATATTTTTATATAAATGTATTTATTATAAATATATTATATTAAATAATAATACATTCTTTTTTAAAAAAACAACATAATTTTTATTGATTTATAAATAATTTTAATAATAATATAAAATAATGTATATAATTTTAAAATTATTTATGAAAAATAAAATTATATTTTTATATAAATTTTAAATAATAATATATAATTAATTCAAAATTTTTATTTATATATATTAATTATATATATATAAATTATTTTTTATTTGTATTTTTAAAATTTTTATATTGTTAATATATATTATTAATATTAATATAATATAATTTAATATTAATTTTTATAAAAATTTTTTAAATTTTAATTTATATTAATATTATATATTAAATTATATATTATTATTATAACTATTATAAATTTTAAATATTATATATTATATAATATATATTTTTATATATTAATTTTATTATATTTTGTATTAGATATTTTATATATTTTATTACTGTATATAATTTTATTTGTAAATTTTGTATGTATTATAAATAGAATATTTTATTATTATGTATGTATATGTATTATATTGTCTGTATTTAGTATATATTATAATTTTTGTATTATTGTAATATATTATGTGATTGTATATATTTTGGGGTTTTATATTATTATTATTATATTAATATTTAAAAATTAAATTAATATTATTTTAAAATTTTTTATATTATATTAATAATACATTATTAAAATATATAATATATATATATAATATATAATATATAATAACATAAAAATATTTAAATTTTTTATATATATATATATATAATATATATATTTTTTTTTTTTTTTTTTTTTTATTAACTATATTAATATTTTATATAAATTTATTATAAAATTTATATATTATATATTATATTAATGTGTATGTTGTTTGTATTTTGATGTTATGTATAATTTTTATTTATTGTATTATATGTTAATGTAATTGTATATATATATAATATTAATTAAAATTTTATTAAATATCATTTTTATATTACAGGGGGGTGCTTCAACTTAGGGGAGTGAATGATGGTGGGGTGCCTAATAGTGTTAAGTGTTTGCTGCCTTCCGCGAGGGAAACCAGGGTTAGCCAGTGAAAAAAAAGGGCAGCTCGCAAACCCCCTCCCCCTTTACCCTCTCGCATCGGGGTCCCCAGGGAAAAATGGGCCCCTTGGGGTATCGGCAAAACTGTGTTGTATTCGGGCAGCGAATATGGACCCAGGGCCCACACTTGGGGAACCCGGGCCCCGTCCGACTCCTCCCCCCTAGCCCCCGGGGGTAATTGGGTTGGCTCGGGGGGTGGGCCTTGCCACCCTCCCCCCCCAGATAAATCAACAGCAGTGCCTTAATAAAAGTTTGTTGGGGAAGGGTCTGTCCAAAACCACCACAACAAAGGTGGCTGTGGGCCCCATTTGGGGGGCAAAAGCGGGGCCAGGATGGGAACGAGAGTTACTTGTCCCCCTGCCCCTGCAAGGGGGCATTTTAAATTCATGTCAGACAAATTGCAAATAAAAAACAGAGAAGTACAGGAAAACACAAAAAAGCTGAAAGGGCTTTTTTTAATTACTGCTTCATCAGGGGAAATTGACGAGAGATACATAGAGGTTTGTATTCCGAGGGTCAGGGCACGTCGGTAATTTGGTTTGACAACCTTGGCGGGTTCAAACCCCCTTTTGCGTGTGTCATTTTGTCAGAGAGCGCTGCGGTCAATTGTTGTTCATGTAGGCCCCCGTCTCCCTATAATGCTTTATCAAAAATCACCGCAAGGTATGCTGTACCCCTACTAAGAGCAATGCGGGGGCTGACCTTTTTTCCCCTTTGAATTAAATCTTTTACCAGAAGGGGAGCTACTTAATTTGGCCCAGGCCCTCCAGGGGTTCTTTTACTGGGGTGGGGGATGATAATTCTGGGGTTTCTCTGTGGTGCCCCTTTTTGATCCGCCTTGCTCAGAGGTGGGGAAAAAGGCGAGGTAACGGAGAGGGGGAAGGTGTTTCTGACTTTTGCATTCCCCCAGGAATGGGGGCGCGATTCTAAGCGTTTTGGAGGAAAAAACAAATAAATTCATGCTTTGGATCTTGTTGTGGGCAGAAAAAAAGCGTAAAAAATCCCTTTTTTTGGGTTTTTTCTTAACAGAGACCTAGGCTCAGTCTCTTGGTTTTAGGTGTACGAAGGAACTTTTCATTTACTCCTCTTTGTGGGAACTGTATGGGGGGGTCACTGACCGGTGCACATAAAAGGGTCTTGAAGGTTTGCTTGGTCTGCGCTACAGCAAGGATTTTATCTACTAGAAAAGCCGAAAAATATTCCCCAATTTTCCCGGTGTGGTCACCTCGAGGGTTTCCATAACACTGGGCAAGGATGCTGAAAGAGTGTCCCATCAAAAGTCCTTGAATAGCTCGTTACACGTCCTAAAAATTAAAAAGGGAAAAAAAACCACACACGGGGGTGGGGCAACGTAATATCTCTCGGGAAGATTATCTTCATCCTTTCCCTGCCAATTTTTTTTTCAGCTTCAAGGGTTTGGCCCATCTACGTGGTTTGATGGTAAAACCCATGTGGAGTTTGAGGTGTTGAGAGAGGTGTTGGAGTTTTTAGCAAGGGGTTGGGGCTCTCCTCCCTTAGTGATGGGTCTCAGGGTTTTTCCTTCTTAGGGGTTTTGATGTTCCCATGGTTTGTCAGGTGTGGCCCCCCCTCGGCGTTTAAACAAGATTCCCCAAAACTCTGAGAATGGGCCTTTTGCTCTGTCCTAAGAGGGAAACCCTCCCCCTGGACTTTTCAATTTATGGAAAGCTAAACCCGAAACATGGTTGGGAGGGGTTTTAAGTTAAAAAAAGCAGCAAGAAAATCCTCAGATATTCGGGGAAAAGGGGAACCCCCTTTTTGCTGTGCCGAGAACACGCACCCAACTGCCGTGGGAAAAATCAAAACCCCAAGGGAAGAAACCCTGTGAAAAACCCCATCTTTTAATTAGATAGATAAAAGGGTAGATAGATAGAAATACATATATACATTCATATCCTTTTACATATATACTTTGGTATGATTAGTATGTCTATCTATATATATATGTTATTATTATATATTTTTTTTTCTCCTCTTATATATATAATAATAAAATATATATATTATAATATTTTTATGTATGTATTATTTTATATTATTATATTATTATATTATTTAATAGAATATATATCTATTATATATATTATAAAATTATATAAATATATATATCATATATAATTTTCATTATATATGCATATATATATTAATATATATATATATATATATATATATATATAATATAATATATATTTTGTATATATATATTTTTATTATATATATAGATATGTATATAATATATGTATATTATATATATATGTATATTATATATATATTTTTGTATATATATTTCTTTATATATTGATATTCTATCTATATTATATTATATATATTAATCCTAATTATATATATATATATTTTGCTGCTGCATGTCTGGAGGGGGTGGGTGCTTCACGTGCATGGTGTTTGTGAAGCGAGGGTGTGGTAGCCTATATAGTGTTAAGTGCTTGCATGCCTTCTCGCTTGAAAGCTTCCACCCTGGCTACCCAGTGCGAAAAAGGGAGCAGCTTCCGCATAAGTCTCCCCTGCCAGGTCACAGCCTCTCCATCTGTAAGACTTCTGCAGTGCCTCCTCGTGGCCACCCATGGGTAACTGGGTACCTTGCGGCCCCAGGCTAAATCGGGTGGGGGATCTCGGAGCAGCGGGAGGCCCCAAGGTACGGAGTTATGGCCCACCGGCGTGGGGACACGCTCTGGCTTTGTACCAACCCCCTGCCCCCTAGCCCCCTGGGTAATGGGGCGGCTCGGGGGAGGGGCCTTGCCAGTCCTCCTCCCCCAGAATGACCCTCTGGCAAGTCACGGATGAATGGTAATGCTGGGGGAGTGATTTTGGGCCCTCCCACCCAGCAAGTAAGGCGGCTGTGGGTCCCGCTGGGAGGGCAAATGTGGGGGTTTGCAGGATTGGGACGAGAGTTACTCGTCCCCGCCTGCGCCCCGGCAGGCGCCAACCCACCAGAAGCTTGTGGGGAAACCCCTCGGAACCCCCAGGGGGATAGGCGGTCCCACACCCTGCCGCCCCCCTTTTATCTGGGGCTGTGTTGGTGGGGGCGGCAGGGGTTTGGCATGCACCCGGTGACCACCCGAGGCTTAACCTCAGCGTGCTTTCCGGGTGGGCGCTTGGAACATCCGGTCCTTGGGGCAGGATGAGCGGTTACCTCTGCTATCGCGGGAATTGAAGCGACTGGGAGTTGAGGGGGCCCTGCCCTCTCAAGGTGAAAGCCCTGGTAGCGGCACGATCATTGTGGGTGGTTACACCTACTACTGGTCGGGCCGCAGCGATGGCCCACCACCTCCAGGGTGTAGCCTAGCCATCTCCAGTCGATTTCAGCCTGCGGTAGTCGGGTGCCCACCGGTTGATGATCGTATCATGGCATTGAGACTGAAGCATGCTTTTGGCTTCATGTCTCTTATTGCTGTATACGCCCCTACCCGAGTACATAAAACCGATGTGAAAGAGGCTTTTCTACGCCAACTCGCATCTGTGGCAGACGATTGCCCCCGGCGAGACATTCGCATTGTTCTGGGCGACTTCAATGCGGTACCCGGCTGTGACCGAGCTGGCAAACGAGATGTCTGTCGGCCCCATGGCTCGGGAGCTGATCCCAGCACGGAATAGCCTCCTTCTCTGGGACTTTGCTAGGTCCCAGAAAATGGGGATCTCTGGCTCCTGGTACCAGCGCTCCAACTCGCATCGCTGGACTTGGGACAGCGAACGGGTACAGTGGCAAGGAGATCGACCACTTCTTGTTAGCACCGATGGGGGATCCTCCAGAACTGCAGGGTTTACCGGGGTTGAGTTCTGTGGCACCGATCATGGGCTGCCCTTTTGGCTACCTGCGGGTCCACTTCAAAACTCCCCGTCCCTCCAGTGGCCACCCTAAGGTGTTTCACTTGGACAGACTAAGGAGGAGGGGTGTGCCTGTGGGTTCGCCCGGCAGTCTCTGCCGATTCTCAGAACCAGCAACCTGACGGATCCAGTTGCTCTGTGGGAGTCCTTCAAGCGCGTAACACTCGAAGCAGCTCAGGAGTCCATTGGCGTACGCCCCAAAACAATGCAGAATACCATCTCCCTGGAGACATAGAGGCCCACGAACGTGTCGCAAGCTCGGCTGAAGGGAATCAAGTCTTGCGTCGTTCCATGTGCGTAGGGCTCGGGCCCCGCTGAGAAGGGGCAAGGAACAGTTCTCAGGAATCCCTTTCTGATGAGGTCGAAAGGCCTTTCTTGGGAAATGACCTTCCCCCTGCCTACCAAGCCCTGAGAAAACTGAACCCTAAGCCCTCCCACAGATGCTGCAGTCCGATCAGCGGATGGACGGATCATCTCAGATCATGTTGGGGTTCGTGAACGTTGGCTGATATTTTGAACAGTTGTACCAGGTGTCCTCCAACAGTTAGCTTGGATGCAAGCGATGTCTCAAATGCCTGTGCCAGACCCACCCATCAGCGAGGAACCTCCTACCCTAACAGAGTTAGGCTGGCGATTTCCAAGCTGAAGAGTGGGAAAGGGTGCAGGCATATGTGATATCCCTGCTGAACTGCTAAAGGCTGGGGGTGAACCTATGGCTCGGGCCTGCATACAGTCCTGAATGCCATTTGGCAGTCTGGTACCATTCCCCCTGACCTGCTGAGGGGCTGGTCATCCCTCTCTGGAAGGGGAAAGGGGATCGATGGACGGGAGCAACTACCGTGGCATTACACTGCTCAGCATACCAGGCAAAGGTTCTCGCTCAAAATTCTTCTGAACGGATCCGCAACCACCTACTGAGCACCAGAGACCGGAGCAGTCTGGATTTACTCCCGGCAAGTCCACAAAAGACCGTATACTAGCGCTTCGAATAATTTTGGAACGCCGTCGTGAGTTTGGTCGTGGTTGCTTTCAGCCTACTCGACCTCAAGAAGGCGTTTGACTCGGTGCATCGGGAACGCTATGGAGATCCTGAGCTCAGAGGAATTCCGACACAGATTTTTGGCCTGATGCAAGCCTCTATACTGGTACTGAAAGTGCTGTAAGTGTGTGGGGGTTTTGTCGAATCTTCCCTGTTAATTCAGGGGTGAGGCAAGGGTGTGTCCTTGCACCCACACTTTTCAACAATTGTAGGACGGATATGGGCAGACTACTAGCCAAAGTCAGTGCGGACAACACTAGGCAATATTAAGGTCTCAGACCTTGACTTTGCCGACGATGTTTTCCATCCTATCCTGAGTCCTTGGAGTCACTTGGGCGGTCTTGATGCATTTAGCAATGAGGCGAAGCCCCTAGGCTTGAGGTCTCCTGGGCCAAGACCAAGATTTAGGACTTTTGGGGGGCCCGTTAGGGGAACCCGTTCGTCGATCCATGCCCTTGCGGCGAGGCGTTAAGTCACAGAAAGTTTACAACCTTGGTAGCGGGAGTCCATATCTCTGGGTTGTCAGACCAGGAAGTCAGTAACGGATTGTTCCCGGCAACAGGAGCCATGAACTCGATCAACAAGAGCGTTTGGAGATGTCGGTAAACCTATGCAGAAGGACCAACTGCGTGTCTTCAAGGCCTTGATACTTCCAGTTTTGCCTATGGAAGCGAAACCTGGACGCTATCCAGTGCCTTGGAGTCTCGCCTTGATGCCCTTTTTTTAACAAGTCCCTTCGCCGGATCATGGGGGAAAAGTGGCAGGACCACGTGTCCAACCGGCGGTTACACCGTGAGACCGGCAAAGGGACCCGTTACTTGCATAATCCGGGATCGCCCAACTCAGGCTATATGGCCCCTACTCGCCTCCCTATGGACGACCCTGCTCACCAGTTTGTCCTCTCGCGAGACAACCCTGGGTGGAGGAGCCTGTGGGACGTCCTAGGAGATCATGGCTTGGGGAGCTCGCGAGACCTTTCGTGAGGAACTAGAGATGGGCCGTGCCTGCCTGGAACTGCCTCGAGGGATCCTCGTGGCTGGAACGAAGGGTGGATTCGGCCATGGGGCCCCTCGCGCGTTTTCCCCTTGATGATGGGTGATGATAATATATATATATATATATATATATTATATATAATTATAATATTTTATATTCATATCATATATGTCATATATTATCATATATATATAAATATATTATGTATGTATGTTATGTCTATCTATATATATATTTTATATATATGCGCAAGGTGAGTGAAGTGGGTGGTATGGTAGCCTAGATAGTGTTAAGTGCTTGCATGACTTTTTCACATGCAGCTGCCATCACTGGCTAGCCTAGTCCGAAAAGGGAGCGCTCTGCATAAGCCTCCCCTGACAGTTTACAGCCCCTCCGTCATGGAGTCTTTTGCATTGCTGCCTTGCCACCCATGGTGTCAGGCTAAACCGTGTTGGGTCTCGGAGCGCAGGAGGCCCAGAGGTCAGAGCTATGGCTCTGTACCAACGCCTGCCCCTTAGCCACCCCGGGGTATTGGGTGGCTTGGCAGAGGTGGGCCTTGCCAGCCCTCCTCCCCCCAGATAACTCTGTCAAATGCACAATGATGGATATGCTGAGGGGAGGGTGCTGTCCCTACCACCCAGAAAGCAAGACGGGGTGCGGGTCCCATTGGGGGGGCAAATGTCAGGGCCCCACAGCCTGCCAACCCCGTTTACTTGGGGCAGCGTCGGGGGAGCGGCAGAGGGGGGCGTGCACCCAGAGGGGAGCACCCAAGGCTAAACCCCAGGCGAGCTTTCCGGTCCCGCTTGAAACACCGGTTCTTTTTCAGCAGGATGAGCAGTTACCTCTGCTATCAAGGAAATTGGAGCGACTGGGAGTTGAGGTGGGTGTCCTCTCGGGAAAATAAGAAGACCCGGCAGTGGCACAATCAGCATGGGGGTACACCTACTCTGGTTGGGCCACACATGGTCATCACCCCCAGGAGTAGCCCTTGCCATCTCCAGCCGATTTCAAACCCTTGGTAGTTAAGTGACGCTGGTTGATAAACGTATTATGGTATTAAGACTCAAGCATGCCTTTTGCTTCATGTCTCTATTGCTGTATGTGCTCCTACTGATGTTTGTAAACTTGATGTAAAAGAGGGGTTTTACGTCAAAGTCTCATCCGTTGGCAGACAATTGCCCCCAGTGAGATATTCGCATGGTTCTGGGCGACTTCAATCAATATCCAGCTGTGACCGAGCTGACTATGAGATGTCTGTCGGCTCCCATGGCTTGGGAGCTGATCTCAGCAGCAAGAACAGCCTCCTTCTCTGGAACTTTGCTAGGTCCCAGAGAATGAGGATCTCTGGCTCCTGGTACCAGCGTTCCAACCCGCATCGCTGGACATGGTATAACGATATGGGTACAGTGGCCAAGGAAATAAACTACATTCTTGTTAGCATGCAATGGAGGATCCTCCAGAACTACAGACCTTACCGGGTTTGGTGGCACTGACCATAGGCTGGTTGTGGCTACCCTACAGGTCCACTTCAAAACTCCCTGTTCCTCCCTGTCCCTCAGTTGGACAGACTGAGGGAGGAAGAGTGGCTGTGGGTTTACCATGGCAGTCTGATCGATTCACAGAACTTGACAACATGACAGACCCAGTTGGTCTGTGGGAGTTCTTCAAGCATGAAACACTCGAAGCAGCCCTGGAGTCCATTGGCGTACGCCGGAGGGCAAGGCAAATTCCATCTCCCTGGAGACAATAGAGGCCACTGATGGTGTCACATGGCTCGGCTGAATGGTAACCAGTCTTGCATCGCTCTTTGGTGCATAGTGCTCGGACACTGCTGAGAAGGGACAAGGAACAATTCATCAGGAATCTTGCTGATAAATTTCTTGGTAACACAACTTTGCCCTGCCTACCACGCCCTGAGAAAGCTAAACTCTAACCCCTCCTAGCAGATGACTGCAGTCCGCTCAGTGGATGGACGGATCATTTCAGATCATGTTGGGGTTCGTGAATGTTAGACTGAGTATTTTTGAGCAGTTTGTACTAGGTAGACCCTCCAACAGTTAGCTTGGATGCAAGTGATATCACAGTACCTGTGCCAGACCCATTCATCAGCGAGGAACCTCCTACCCTAACGAGTTAGGCTGGCGATTTCCAAGCTGAAGTGTGGGAAGCTGCAGGCATAACTGATATCCCTGCTGAACTGCTAAAGGCTTGGGGTGAACCTATGGCCCGGAGCTTGCATGCAGTCTTGACTGCCTCTGGCAGTCCAGTACATTCCCCCTGACCTTCTGAGGGGCATGGTCATCCCTCTCTGGAAGGGGAAAGGGGATCACTGGAACTGTAGCAACTACCATGGCATTACACTGCTCAGCATACCAGCAAAGTTTTACCCATATTCTTCTGAAACAGATCTGCAACCATCTAGACCAGAGCATCTGGATTCACTCCTGGTAAGTCCACAATAACACTGAATACTAGCGCTTTGAGTAATTGTGGATGCTGTCATGAGTTTGGTCATGAGTTTGCTTGCAACCTACATCGACCTCAAGAGGTCGTTTGTTGGCCTAATAGCAAGCCTATATACCATACTGAAAGTGCTGTAAAGTGTGGTGGGGGCCTGTCAAACTTCTTTCCTGTTAATTCAGGGGTAAGGCACGGCTATTTCCTTGCACAACACTTTTCAACACCTGTATGGACTGGATAAAGCGAGCTACTAGCCAAAGTCAGTGTGGAGCAACACTAGGCAATATCAGGTCTCAGCCTTGACTTTGCGACGTTTGCTATCCTTCTGAGTCCTTGGTCACGTTGCGGATCTGATGTTAGCTTATCCTAATCTGAGCCAGATTG
>NC_051401.1:35407324-35444824 GCF_015228065.2 Penaeus monodon | reverse complement strand
ATTATTTGCAATTAATATCGTATTTACAGTAATTATTACTGTTATAATAATTATTTTTGCAATTATACTACTAGTAAAAATGATATAATGATAATAATAACAGTAATAATAATAATAACGATATTATATTAATAATAATAATAATAATGATAATAATAATAATAACAATAATAATAATAACAATAATAATAATAATAATAATAATAATAATAATAATAATAATAATAATAATATTGATAATATTGATAATCATGAAATGTTATCAAAATTCTCTTTATTCTCACTTTTATCCTCATTATTGTCATGATTAATACGATTTTGGTAATTATTATCATTATTACCCTAATAATTGCCAAAATCATCAGAGAATCGAAATAAACGTTATTTTGGAGTATACCTCAAAAGGCTATATTTCGCTAATTTGCGCTTTTCGACTTTTAGGAATTATTTTCTTTTACCTTTTTTATTATATATGGAGACAATTCCTGTTATTAACATCATTATTATCATGATTATCATCAATATTATCATTATCATCATTATTGCAATTATTATCATCATTATTGCAATTATTATCATCATTATTGCAATTATTATCATCATTATTGCAATTATTATCATTATTACAGTAATTATTACTGTTATAATAATTATTTTTGCAATTATACTGCTAGTAAAAAGGATAATAATGATAATAATAACAATAATAATTTTAATTACGATATAATAATAATAATAATAATAATAATAATAATGATAATAATAATGAAATAATAATAATAATAATAATAATAATAATAATATCAATAATATCAATAATCAATAATAATAATAATATAGTAATAATAAATAATAATAATGATAATGTTGATTAATATTAATAATCATCAAATGTTATCAAAATTCTCTTATTTCTCACTTTTATCACATTATTGTCATGATAATACGATTTTGTAATTATTATCATTATTACCCTAATGATTGCCAAAATCATCAGAAAAATCGAAAAAAACGTCATTTGGAGTATACTCTCAAAAGGCTATATTTCGCTAGAATTTTACCTCTTTTTCGACTTTTGGGAATTATTTTCTTTTACCTTTTTTTATTATATATGGAGACAATTCCTGCTAGTATCATCATTATTATCATGATTATCATCAATATTATCATTATCATCATATTTCAATATTATCATCATTATTGCAATTATTATCATCATTATTGCATTATTATATATCATTATTATCATCATTATTGCAATTATTATCATCATTATTGCAATTATTACATTATTATTGCAATTATTGCAGTTATATAATTTTGCAACTATACTAATAACAACAAAAATAATAATAGAATAACAATAATAATAACAATAATAACGATATTATAATAATTATCTATATCATTATTTTAATTAATATCGCTATTACAGTAATTATTACTGTTATAATAATTATTTTTGCAATTATACTACTAGTAAAAATGATAATAATGATAATAATAACAATAATAATATTAATAACGATATAAAAGTAATAATATAATAATATAATAAACTAATGATAATAATAATAATTATAATAATAATAATAATAATTAATAAATAATAATATAATAATATGATAATAATATAATAATAATAATAATAATAATAATAATAATATAATAATGATAATAGTGATAATATTAATAATCATCAAATGTTATCAAAATTCTCTTTATTCTACTTTATCCTCATTATTGTCATGATTAATACGATTTGGTAATTATTATCATTAGTACTTTAATAATTGCCAAAATCATCAGAGACTTTTGGGAATTATTTTCTTTTACCTTTTTTTATTATATATGGAGACAATTCCTGTTATTATCATCATTATTATCATGATTATCATCAATATTATCATTATCATCATCATTATCATCATTATTGCAATTATTATCATCATTATTCCAATTATTATCATCATTATAACAATTATTATCATTATTATTGCAATTATTGCAGTTATATAATTTTGCAACTATACTAAAAACAACAACAATAATAATAGAAATAACAATAATAATAACAATAATAACGATATTATAATAATTATCTATATCATTATTTTAATTAATATCGTTATTACAGTAATTATTACTGTTATAATAATTATTTTTGCAATAATACTACTAGTAAAAATGATAATAATGACAATAATAACAATAATAATATTAATAACGATATAATAATAATAATAATAATAATAATAATAATAATAATAATAATAATAATAATAATAATGTTACAATCAAGTTCCTTGCTCAACTAAATCTCTCTTAATGGAGAGTTGTTTTTACACACCTAGGGATTTATCAAAACGGGTACAGAGCAACTTAATTGTAAACTTCTAAAGGTGAGATCAAATCTTTAACATTCTCTTCAAAAAAATAATTATTATCTTTCAATAGTCTAATGATTTGTAATTTGTTCTCAACCTTCACTTACTTAAAACTAAATCATGGTATATTTAATCACCACTGAATAACTCATAGAATGCAACAAGAGTGTGGAAATATAAAACACTAGTAGATGTTTACATTTATTATTAAGTTAAATACACGTTGGCAACTGCCATCAAGTATTATAATACCAAATAAATGTGAAACATCATTTGACCTTCAATGAACACAATTCAAATAATTCGGCAGCTCATGTTTCTCGGTAGAAACTGAAAAAAACAACAACAACAAAACAAAACAATATCAATACTGCACCAAAAAAAATAATTCTTCTGGTTCCGACATATCACTCTGGGCATCACCCAAACACCAGTCCTTTTCACACAAACCAACTAAATAGAATATACAAATTTCCAAAAAAACACAACATTAAATATTATATATCATATAATCATGTTGGAACAGGATACCTAATGAAACAAACTTACAGCTAAATTATAGCCCAAAAACAAAATACCACAAGACCGGGCGTCTCACCTTCACCAAGTTCCAGTTCGAGTCCGCTGGGTCAAAACTATTTACCTTTGACAACTTTTTCCACTATGATAATATATAATTTTCTAAGCGTGTTGTGATATCCTTATCAATAATAATTATTAGATTCTTCCAAAAAATAAACTGCACAGTTAATGCATATTCCTGTTCATTACTAAAACAATACAAGGTCCATAGAAAAAGCAACTCAAGAGATTCCTTTACTTGAGAAACGTTTATAAAACTACTCTACTTAACAATAACAATAATAATAATAACAACAATAATGATAATATAATAATAATAATAATATAATAAATAATAATAATAATAATAATAATAATAATAATAGTAATAATAATAATAATAATAATGATAATATTGATAATATTAATAATCATCAAATGTTATCAAAATTCTCTTTATTCTCACTTTTATCCTCATTATTGTCATGATTATCATCAATATTATCATTATCATCATCATTATCATCATTATCATCATTATTGCAATTATTATCATCATTATTGCAATTATCATCATTATTGCAATTATTATCATTATTATTGCAATTATTGCAGTTATAATATATAATTTTGCAACTATACTAATAACAACAACAATAATAATAGAAATAGCAATAATAATAAGAATAATAACGATATTATAATAATTATCTATATCATTATTTTAATTAATATCGTTATTACAGTAATTATTACTATTATAATAATTATTTTTGCAATTATACTACTAGTAAAAATGATAATAATGATAATAATAACAATAATAATATTAATAACGATATTATAATAATAATAATAATAATAATAATGATAATAATAATGATAATAATAATGTTACGCCGGCCGCCTCGTCTCTCTGCCACCAACACAAGGCAGGCTAGGCAGACGGCGTGTTATATACAGGGTCGTGAACACTGAACAGCTCCAAGAGGCACCGAACACCACAGCGTCCCAGAACAACAGGAGGGAAAACGCCAAGTGGCGAGGCAGGGCACGAAGTAAACACAAAATGACAGTCGTTCCTTTATTTACACAAGTTATTTACCCGTACACTTTTCTATAGGCACAATACAGGGGGGAAAACAGCATGTCACCACAAGCACAATACTAGCTTATAACAGGGCAAAATCCAGGTTTATCTCAGGTCACAAGGCACCACACAGTCTTCACAGGAGCAGCACCCAACCCGCCTTCTCTCGGCTTGTCCGACGTCTCCGCCGCTCACAGCCAGCTGCGTCATGTTGCCCCGGTCCCTTCATGTTCAACACAGTTTCGCACAGAGACAAAGAACCACTGGAATAGCACTATCCCCCCCTATCAAGCAGACGACCCGTATGCTCTGATCATACCTAAACATGTGACAACAAAACTACAGAAAATTTAAAAAAAATCAGTTCCTCAGAAACCAAAAACTTTCATCAGCGCGGCTTTCTTCGCTCTCGCTGGGGTCGCTCGGAGGAAGTGTGGGCGGCGGTATAGATGCAGTGCCACCCAGAGGGGTTCGTCTGCCCCAAGACCTGGCGCATGGTCACCATGACGTCTGCGCATCGCCCCACCGTCCACAATGCTCGTCCTCATCTCGGTCAGCGTCTGCCACCATCCTCTCGCCGCTACTGGGGCTAACGTCATCTTTTTCACCATGCCCCAGGAGTAGCTTCCTGGCCCATTGGTTAACGCACACCAGTGCGCAAGTCCTCGAAGTCAGGCAACGGCCCCCACACCAACCAACTCCTCGCTCCCTGAAGACTCTTTGACGTCCACTTCCTCCAAGTGCCCAGCTTACACCAGCGGCACCTCAGGTCCTTATGGAGAACGTAGCTGCCAACATTGTAACTAACCCCTCCCCTGGGTCCAACAAGGATCCGTCCAACCGCTACGCCATCAGCCAGCTGCAAGTTGAATGGGCTCCACGAGGCCTCTACTCCACGCTGCACTCTTGACCCAGTCGACACCGGATTCTTAGGCTCTGTCCCCCAGGGGGCAAGGTGCAGTCGCTCAGCTGTAACTACCTCTGCCACAGCCAACCTCTGGAAGCAAGGCCACTCTTCACCGTGCACCCTCACCAGGCTTCCGTCAAGTCGACACACGCCTTACTCTGCGTCAGGTAGTCAAGGCCCAGCAAACAGTGCTCGTCCAGATCGGCCACCATACACCGGGCAGCCGCCACTGCACCGTGTGCAACGCCCAATACGCGCCTCCCACTGGACCCCTTGAGCTGCATCACAATGCCCCGTGATCACCACACAGTTCTGTGAGTTGGTATGGAAGTCGCATAGTGGCAACAGATCAGCGCCGCACTAGGGTCTTCTTCAGCCCTAGTGTCCACTGATCAGGCGAAGGCTCCATCTATTGAGCCCTCCACCTGCATCGTGCGGTTCGACGCAGCTTACCAGTCGGCGGGCCCGGGAACCGAGGACTGGCTGGGCGTCGGCCACCTTCTCCAGCCTTTTCGCCTGTAACCACTCCTAGCCTTAGGAAAATGCGCTCGGATGGTGACCATACCTGCCACAGTCCTTGCAACACTAGCTGGAAGGCATCAGAATCCGTCCGGTGAGAGGAGTGGTTCTATTCCGCTCCCTCTGACACTGACTACGTTCTGTGCCCTACCTCCCGCAGCGAGCCAATACACAAGCCTTGGAAAGTTCTTGGGCTCACCTCCTCAATGCTATTTTCTCCACTTTAGCTTCCGGCCCCGGAGTCACGGCGGGGCTGAGCAGCTGGCCCTAGGCCACTCGGTGCATTCAGGAAAGGCATCGAAACTCCAAGGCCCCTCCCAGCGCCACCTACGGTCGACAGCGTGTGTGCCTGTTGACGTTAGATTTGCAAGCTGCTGGTCTGTAAAGAGTCAACAAAAGAATTCCACGGGCCAGGGACCACGTCATTCTCTTCCGCAGGCCGCAGGGTACGACCTCCTTACCAGCGCCTCCACATCCTGAGCCAGCTGGGACAGTGTCCACGCCATGCTCACGAGTCGCTTCTCAAGTGGGCCCGATATTACCTCGCCTGGTGGGTGGTGCCCGAAATGGCGTTTCAAAGCTATGCCACGTGTGTAAGAAGGCGTGTTGGTATCGCCGGCAGATGCCCCCCACACTTCTCACCGCGGGGCCCTAGCGCTGTACCAAGCTGCAGGGGCCTTCCTTCCTGGCTCCAGCCCTGGGCAGATGCCAGCATTCAAATTGGGCAACGTCTGCCTCCCAGGCCACCTTCCCGTCGTA
Organism: Penaeus monodon; assembly: GCF_015228065.2. Classification (NCBI taxonomy): domain Eukaryota; kingdom Metazoa; phylum Arthropoda; class Malacostraca; order Decapoda; family Penaeidae; genus Penaeus; species Penaeus monodon. The sequence goes on along the minus strand of NC_051401.1, from coordinate 35,438,601 downwards.
CTCAGCGGCTTCGCCCACAGAATGTCTGGAGGCGATAGGCGGCAGGGTGGAGAACGCGTGCTGAGCTAACCGCCCGGGGGGAGGAAGGGGGGTGAGGGAGGCAACGACCCCCCCCCCCCCCCCCCCCTCCCCCCCCCCCCAGGCGGTTTGACCGGGTCCGAGTTTGCCGCCAACCTATACCCAAGGGATTCGGTTCCGATGGGTCCCCAGCTCTGCAGGACCACTGGACTGCGAACTGACGCTGCGAGGCCAGGGGGTTTCCTGCACCGGAACCCCACGGCAGACCCCAGTAAATCTGACACTCATGCATCTGTGCAGAACCTCGTCTGCCTTGTCGCTTGCAAACGTTACTACCTCATGACGCCGCCTTTCATCTGCACTTCACTTCCTCCCTCAGGCCCTGAAACCTGCCCTTAAGAGTCGTGCACCTCCTCCATCCAGTTCACTCTTCACGCTGTTGCAGGCCTTGTCGTGTACTGCCGACAGTTTCCATCTTCACAGATGCAAGAATTGCTCTTAGCACCTCAACAAGTTGGCAGAAAACTGTTCTCTGCCTTCCTTGCCTGCCTCTCGACGAGATGGGCTGCGCCTGCTCGCGTGCCTCTGTGCCTGCTCTTCTAGCCCTTTGTGCATTTCCTCCCTCATACCGGCCAGCATCGGCAGTGATCAGGTCCATCTAGCTCGCTTCACCTCAATCGTGCTGCTCAGTCATAGCCTCCTCTCCCTCATGGCTGCCACCATCTTTGGACGACATGATAATCGGCGATCTCACGATCAAAATATCACAAATACCACTCCTGACACCATTGGTTACGCGCCGCCTCGTCTCTCTGCCCACCAAACACAAGCAGGCTAGGCAGACGGCGTGTTATATACAGGGTCGGAAACACTGAACAGCTCCAAGAGGCACCCGAACACCACAGCCTCGTGCCCAGCCACACCAGGAGAGGAAACGCCAAGTGGGTGGGGGGGCGCCGGGGGGGGGGGAAGGGGGGGGGGGGGGGGGGGGGGGGGGGCCCCAAGGGGGGGGGGAAAAAACCCCCGGGGCAAAAGTAAAACACCAAAATGGACAGTCTTTACTTTATTTACACAAGTTATTTTTACCCGTACCTTTTCTATAGCGCACAATACAGGGGGGAGGAAACAGCATGTCACACAGAACAATACAGCTATACAGGGCAACACCAGGTTTTCTCAGGTCACAGGCACACACGAGGCTTCACAGGAGCAGCCACCCAATTCGCCTCTCTCGCTTGTTCCTCCGCTCCCCCGCTCACAGCCAGCTGCGTCATGTTTGCCCAGGTCCGTCATGTTAACACCATGTTTCGACAGAGACAAAGACCACTGGCGTGCAAGATATTATATATATATATAAATTATAAATATAGATATATAATATCGTATAGATATATATACATATATATATGTGATATATAAGATATATAATAATATATATTATATATATATATATATATATGTGTGTGTGTGTGTGTGTGTGTGTGGGTGGTGTGTGTGTTGTGTGTTTGTGTGTGTTTGTATGTGTGGGTGTATGCATAAGCAAATATACAAGCAATTTCAGGGGTTCTGTGAGCACCCCTGAGAAAAATTATGAAAAATGAGCTTTTCTATCTGCATCTTTATACTATGAGCAGAACTATATATAGTTATATAACGAAAAAATCGAGTGGAGATCTTGAGTGGAGGAAGCAGTCTTGGCGGAAAGCATCTATATATATTTATCGATATATATATATATATATATAATATATAGATATATATCTAATATGGGTGTGTGTGGGTGTGTGTGTGTGGGTTGTTCGTTGTGTGTGTGTGTGTATGTATAGGGTATATATTTATATGTGTGTGTGTGTTGACATGTATATATGTATATATGTGAATATATATGTAGATAGACAGACCATATGTATATATATATATATATAATATATAATATATATATATATAATATATATATATAATATATATGTATATAATATAATATATCAATTCATTATCCATAATTTATTATTATATAGTGTGTGTATGTGTGTGTTTGTTGGATATATATATATATATAGTATATTAGATATATATATATATATCTATATATAGAATATATAATATATATAATATATAAAATTCATTTATCCATACTCTCTATCTATCTTATCTATCTATATTGTGGTGTATGTCTGTGTGTTTGTGTAATATATCTATATATAATAATATATATATATATATATATATATATATATATGTATACATATATATATATATATATATATATGAATATATATATATATTATAATATGTATATATATATATATTATTATATAGATAGATATCTACAGATATATATAGATATATATACATATATATATATAATATATTATATATAATATACCTATATATATATATATAGTATACAATAAGATGATTAAGAATCTATCATATATATAGTAGATATAATGATATAGATATTGGATATAGTAAATATATAGGTAGATAATATATATATACTATATATAGTATATATAGAAATATAGATATATATATATATACATAAACCTGTGGATAATATTCTACATAATGGTCATGGTATTAAAAGCAAGATAAATGTGCTAGACATCTCAAGTCATGTTGTAACACTATATTAATTTTAGGGAAGGGTGGGTTGGAGTTAGTGATTAGTGTCTAAGCTGGGCAAAGAATTGGTGAGTGATAAAGGGTTAGGGTCAGGTGTGGTAAGGGAGTTAGATAGATGAAGGATAGGCGTATGCGTTTGAGGGAAAGAGAATAGTTTGTGAAGCAGAAAGTGTGGGAATCTGTTAAGGATGTCTGATAGGTGGAAGGTCGTGGTGAAGGGAGGAGAGGTGGGGGAAAGCAGAGTTAAGGGTTGTTTCAAAACGTGGGCACGACAATAGATGTGTGGGATTGAAATGGGAAAATCATAAGGAACATAAAGGGGATCAGATTGTGGACATCAGATAGGAGTGTGTTAGACGGGTTGTGGCCAAATGCGTAAGCGGGCGAGGAGATGGTCTTCCAAGTCTTTTCGATGAAATGGAGCCTGACCAGGAGGAGATGATAGTTTTACAGAATGTAATTATTAGTGCGGAGTGACCCAAAGATTGCCATCGAATTATACAAGAAGGTCTTATAAGTGTGGGTAATAATCGTGGTGGGATACTCGAGAAGCGTGGTTGGTATGATGTGCGACATAGAGACATGGCGTGCTAGTGGAGCTGCCTGTTCATTGCCGGGGATTCCAACATGCCTGGGAGCACCAGCACAATTGATTTTTTTATGCATGTGGACGGTTAGAACAACAGTTCTGGAATCTTACAAACAGGGGGGGTGGTGGTGGGTATTGACTTATGAGAGTTAATGAGTTACGGGAGGGAGTCAGTAAAATTGTAAAAGAGGAAGAACGAGAGGGAGGATTGTGTTTTAGCAGCAAAAAGGAGTGATACAGGTCTGGGTAAGGACACTGGATTCAGAGGCAAGGGAGTACTTGAAAGATGAGTTGGGAAGATTACTGCAAAACCAAGCACCGGAGGTGGATTTGGAGTAATCAGTAATACGGAATACTAGAGGGAATGAGTGGAGACATGGAAGGAAATGTTTTGAGAAGGATAGTAGGAGGGATATTTGGAGTTTTGGTGGGAGGGGAAAAAGAAGAGCAAATATGGGGGGTGAGGTATAGCTATGGGAGGGACGGAATGGACAGCGAACGGGATGAGGTTGGAGATGGGGGAAATGGAACTAATGGGAGAGGAGGGTATCATGCGAGGGGAGAAAGGAGTAGGTTAATCGTGAGATGAAGCTAAGCTAAGAAGTAGGGGTTGTGGGATAGTAGTTTAGTGAGGGAAAATTGGTGAAATCGAACTAGATTGGATGAGTAAGGGCACGACGTCGAGATAGAGAGGGTATGCCTGTGTGATTCAGTGTACAGGCTCTCAACTGGGGAGGAGCGAAAGGCACCTAGTACTAAGCGAAGACCACAGTGATGAGATGGTATCAAGATGGGCAACGGAGAGAAGTGAGGCCAGAATGGAGTAGATATGGGCTCCATTAATCAGAAGATACTACATTAAGTGGAAGTTCACCAATCGCTCTAATAGTTTGCACAAGCCAGATACGTTGTGCGATGGGGCGATAGCTTGAGGAAGGGTACTTGAGTTTATTGGTTCAGGAGGGAAGGATAAGAGCTTCTCGCCAATTAGAAGGGAAAATTTCCTGATGTCCATATGGGTGTAAATTTTTTAATAGGAAGATAAGGAGGGAAGATGGACTGTTGCCGGAGCATACGGTAGTGAATTACCGTCAGGGCCTTTAATGAGTGGTAACGCACGATGGTAGGGCCAGCAATGAGTTTCAGAGGAAGAAAATGGGGCATAGAGGACTCATCAGAGGATGGGGTGAAGGTAATGGGGGGGTACGTTCTCTGGTGGTCTTAATAGAAGAGAAGTGTGGGAGAAAGGTGCGAACACCACTACGACTGGGGAAATAAATCACCCAGTTCATTAGCGACTTGGAGAGGATCAGAAAATGAGGGGTATTTCGAATATGGGAGGAACAGTGGGCAGGATGGGGGGATGTTTGCCGGACGTTTATGGATTCCGGCGCCAAACATTTGAGATAGATGTAGAGATGTAATTGATGAAAATAAATTCTCGCCAGCTATTTGTTTTACTATTCCGGATGTACGACAGAGATAGGCAGATGCTCTTTTAAAGGCGATAAGGGTGATAGTTGATTTGAGTACCTCTCTTGTAGCAGTAACTGTCTTCCACGGCTGCACATATTTTAAGCGAAGTGCTTTAGTGCAATCCAGAATTCCACCATGGAACACATTTGGAGGTTCGAGTGGATAGCTGTATGTGCAGCTCTTAAGACTGTATTTGTAAATACGTAGCTAATTCGAAATGGAGTGAGGGAGGATGGAGGGGTATGATAGCAGAGAGTGAAGTGGAAAGTATTGCCAGTCGGCTTATCAAAGCATCAGCGTGGGGAGTTAGGGAGTGGTACGTATGAAGTAGGAGAAAGGAGAACTGGAAAGTGTGTCACTATAGGGAAATTGGTCTAGACTGACAGTGGAAAATCTAAAGAAGAAAAGGGGAGCATAGAGAGAGGTCAATGCATGAAAAAAGATTGCGTGCGTGTATCAAAAGTGTGTGGGGGCGTATCTGATTTAGGAATAGCAAGGTTCAGCTGTGGAGAGGAAAGCGCCTCTAGAGATCGGCCTCGGAGTTTCTGATAGTATCACCCCATAGAGTGTGGCGGCAGTTAAAAGTCACAACTATGAGGGAAGGTGGTTGAAGTTGAGAAATTAGATTTGGCTACAAAAGCAACAAAGTCAATGGGTGGGAAGGGTGAGAAGTAGACTGAAAATCACTGTGATCCAACGATGAAGGAGGATACGGATAACTGTGCAAGGGGACAATGGGTTTGAAAGGAGGTGTGACATAAGGTGTTTTCTTGATTGATAACGATGGATGAGACATAAAGGGAAATGTGGGAAGAGACAAAATGATTATGGGGGATTGGTTATTGGAGGATGTGTAAAGAAAGGGCCCCCCCTTTAAATGAAAAGGTTTCAGTGTTTTTTGTTCTATGGGGTGATGAGAGTTGTAATTGGTGTGTGCGTGAGTGTGGTGTATGATGACTGTGAGTGTATGAGAGTGAAAGAAAGGACCTCACACAGAAATAAAATCACAAACACAAATATTCACATTCCTATACAAAACGGGGAAAATTACAATGCTAGCTATTTTTTTTTTCAACTCCCACTTGAAATTCAACTTTTAATAAATGGGACAGAAAAATATTTGCAAGTTTTTAGAAAACAATCTTCTCGGGGTCAAAAAATCTGAACGCCGAGGTGTCTGCTTGAATTTTTGATTCATCGGGGGGGGGGGGGGGGGACCTATCCCCAAAAAATGCCGCCTTTGAAGCGACCCGACCAAAAAATCTTTAAATAACCTCTCTTTTTGGGTATCTGTGATGGGCGCCATGACTTTACACGAATCCACGATCGTTTGGGGAAATTACCCAAAAACATCAAGCGACTTCAAGAGGGAAAAAGGGGGGGGTTTTAAAAGCAAAATAATTATTCTACTTAAACCCCTACCCTACTTAATTAACGGACTAATCACGGCCAAAAGACTCGAATTTTTGAATGAAAAAATTGGATTTCCCTTCCCACTTTTGAAGGGGAGCCAGATCCATTAGGCGTTTTAGAAACCCCGGGGATATATGGGGCAACCTGTGCACTTGATATGAGGGAATCCTCGCTTCCCCAAAAAGGTAATCTTAATAAAATGCGTTAAAACCCGTTCTGCGCCGGGGGGCGTGCACCCTGACATTTGAACAATCACGGTTAACCCCCAAGGCGTCAACAAAAAAACAACCAAATTACGGGGAAACCCAAGCGGTCATCTCTTGACCTTTTTTTTGTTCAGGACCGTAGCAAAGAGAAAATGGGGTTTGGGCTGCAAGCCGAAAGGCGCAACGTTTCTAGTCACTAAAAAGTACCACACAGTATGGAAAAACCCTGAGACAATCTATATGGAAAGCAGCACGTGTCAGGTCAAACCGCCCCGGGGCAAAGGCTAGGCCGCCTTAGGGATAAGGATAAGTCCCATTGGAACTTACCCTCGCCCGGGCAAGCCCTGAGGGGAGCCGGCCCGTGTCGACTAATGCCCACTGCTCACGTGGTGCTGGTGCTGACTCGGCTGAACCTGTCCTTACCCCCCGTGGGCCCAGTCCAGCATAACCCCCAGGCAAACTTTCTTGGGGTCGAACTCTGGGCACAACTGACGGGGGCAGCGAGGTAATACGCATCTAGCCCCGCTGGTGAAAAGTTCCATTTGGGACTTGGAGCCCCGGGGGAAACAGCCCTGTGGTCAACTGGTACGAAATAGACTTTATGTATATGCCACATTCTGTGTGTGTGTGGTTTTGTGTGTGGGGTGTGTGTTTTTGTGCGATATTATTAATAGTATATATTTATGTAATTATATATATATATATATTTTATAATTTTATATATATATATATGTGTATATATATATATATATTATATATATAATATAAAAATATACAAAATATTATTTATATATATTATATATATATATTTATAATATATAATGTATTTATATATATTATTATTAAAATAATAATTTTATTATTATAATGTATATATTTTATGTAATTTTATGTTTTTTATTATATTATTATATATATATTATATATATTTTTTTATTTAATTTTTAAAACTTATAAGGGGGTTTTTTGGGGGCCGAAACGGGGTTTGGAATTTTTTCCCTTATGTGGGGGCGTTAAAGGGAAGGGGGTTTCCATGGGGCCTTTTTAACGGAAGGGGGGTTTAAAAATTTTCCCCTTTGGTATGGGAAAGGGGGTTTTTTCCCCTTCCTATTTGATTGGAAAATCTTTAAGGGTTTTTGGTGGTGGGGGAGGGGGGGAAGGGAGCATTTTTACGATGTTGCATCATAGCCCTGTGGGGACAGGAAAGTAGAACTTCTCCCAATCTGACCAATCTTTGTCATAGATTGGGGAAATTTTTGATGGGGAGTTAAAAAAAGGGTTCCCGTGCAAGTTTTTAAAGGGTTGGATGGGGTTCTGAAAAGGATGGGGTTTACCATTGGGGCCCTTTTTGGGTTTTGTTAAAAAAATATGCTTGGTTTTGGATTTTACTGTGACAAGAGGGGAGGGGTCGGGTCGGGAAAGGGAAAGAGCCCTTTCCCTACTTTTTTTGGAGACTTTGGGGAAGAAGAAGGGGGGTTTGTCAGAGTAGGGAAAGCCGGGGAGGGATCAACAAAAAAATTTGGTCCCATTTGGCTGCGCTGAAGGGGGTATTCAAAATTGTTTTTGGGGAGATAGGGGTGGGGCGAAGGGGGGGGGTGACAAAGAGGGATTTGTGTTAAGGGGGTTAGTGTTAGGGGGAAAGGGGGCCCTTTAAGGCGGGAAGGTTTTTAAATTTTAAGGGAGGAGGGGGTTTTTGTGTTGGAGGTTGGGGGGGTTGGGAGGGGGTTAAAGGGTTGAGATTGCGGGGAAAGTGGAAAGGTTCCCTTTAAAGGGTTGATTTTGTTGGCTACTGTTCCAAAGTAGGTATTGGAATGGGGGTATTTTTTTTGCAGTGTTCGGGGGGCCCGTGGTCAAAGGAGAGCCTGGGGTCGGGGAAAAAGGGTTTGGGGTTTAATCTTTTGGGGCTTTTTGAAAAGGGGCAACCCCTCATTCCCCCCTAATAGTGGGGAAAGGGTTTTTCATTACGGGCCCATGGTAACCCCTGGTTTAAATTTTTTGGGATAAAAACCCGTCCACCCCTCGGGGCCCCCCCTTGGGGGGAAAGGGGCTAGTAATTAAATAAAGGGGAATTTATGCCCATGGCCCCCCTCAGGCCGATCTGGACTGGCAAAAAGGGTCAGCCGGTATCCTTTCACCCACGGCTCTCAAACCTTAGGAGGTGGATGTTTAAAAGGGTTTTAAAATTTAAAGGGACAGAAACAAAAAGGGGGAAGGAAAAAAAAAAACCATGAAAAAAATTAAATTAAGTAAAGGGGCTGAGCCCCCAAGGGTTTTGGGGGTTCCCCATCTTTGGGGTCCCAGTCTCCCCCTCCGGGCCCCCCCACGACAAAAACGGGCAAGGGATTGGGGGGGGGGGGGAGGGAAAAAGAGAAGGAAAAGGAAAGGAAAGGGAAAAAAAGACCATACAAAAATTTGTTTTAGGCAGGGTAAAAGGGCCAAAAGGGAAGAGTGATCCCTTCCTTGGAAACCCCAGTCCCCCCATTTCCTAAGGGCCCCCCCCCAAAAACCCAAAAAAGCCCGAGGATTAGGGGCTCTGATCCTAAGGGAGAAGACTTCCTTTGAAAAAAAAAAAAATAAAAAAAAAAAATAATTTTAAAAATAAAAAAAATAATAAAAAATAAAAAATAATAATAAAGGGCCCCAAATTTGTAAATAATTTGGGAATCATTCTATAAAATGGAAATCATGATGATAATAGAAATAAAATAACAGTTCTAATAACAGAAAAAAATATATATATATATAACAGTAAAAATAATAACTGCCCTGATAAAGGGGAAAAAGAAACATTAATGCTCATTTTTCATGATTTAAACAATTTATAAAAGTTACCATCATGATCAAAAAAAAGATTAAAATACCATCAACATTAAAAAAATTTTCATTACTATAACAAATTTACTGGGAATTAATGTGAATTTAAAGGGGTGCCACTGCTTGGTGAGCTTTGGGGCGCAAAACCTCCCTCCTGACCGGTCCTTTATTTTCCTGTGACTTCCCACTCCACCCACAACCCTAACAGGCTTGCATCCACCAATCACAGCCAAACTTTTTGTTAACTTAGCTATCAGACTTAAGTGAAGACTATATTTTTATCATAAAAGCTAGAGAAATATAATTTAGGTAGAGTTAATAAAAAGACTCAAAAGTTTCAAACTTCATTATTATTCACATAAAATTACATAATGCTATTTTACATACAGGATGTGTCATCTTTGCTATATACATCTACCAGGGTCTGTTTGGTGACTGTGTTGCATGTGTCAAAATCCAAGTATTCTTTTCCTTTTTCTGCATTCCATTGCTTTTTGTCCCTTGGGTTGTTTTGAAAAATCACATAAAGTTGCCCCTTCCTCATAACAAAATAACAATCATCACACCTCAAAGTTAGTTTCCCTTTCTGCTTCATTCCACATGATTGTACCACCAATGTTGGAGCAGGCTGACAAGAAAAGAAAAAAGTCACTGTTTTAGTTTTAAAATATTTGTTGTGAAATAAATGTTTTTCATTGCATCTTGCTCTGATAAAAGGCCATAAAAGATGTACCATGTAATAAGCATCAATCGTTACTAGCAAGCACGAAAAAGCACTTCTCAAACTCGCACTCACCAATAGATGCTGGATCTTGATTATTCTGATATTCAACAAATTATAACCTGTTCTATTTCCATTTTTTCCCTCTCTCTCTCAATAGATCAGTTCACACTGTTTTCCTGAATAAAATTAAACTACTGCCCATATGTTAACCCAATCGCCACGTTTGGCAAGAATACATGCCATGCGCCACTGTAAACACGTTTATTTATTGTATTCACACATAGATGGCTCTACAAGTGCTTAGTCCATCAAGGTCACTTATTATTCCTAAGCTTTCTCACCTGTTACCCCCTTTCCTTTACTTTGGACAGGATCTTTTGCATTATTTTCATTGTCTTAAATGTTAACAATGTATTTTAATAATAACTTTCATAATCATCAGCATCAATTAACACTAATAACATAGTGATATCATTGTATTAAAACTTGAAACGCATTTTCTCCCGCCATTCAAGGAATGCGAAATCAAGACCGGTCAGTAAAAAGGGAGCTACTAGATAGACTCCTTGGAGTCTGACACAATGTGGAGCATCTGTATGTAACAAATTCACGACAACCTACGGGCTACTTCTGGAGGGGACAGAACTCAATCCGTGTGATTGTGGGTTTAAAAAAACTGTGATCTAGTCTTTAATCACTACGTACCCTACTTCTCAACCAAAAATATTTTGACTTCTTTAACACTTTTTGTTCTCACTCAAGAACCATTTAACCACTTTAGAAAAAAAGAGCTTTGAGATCTCCATCAGGTATAAACATGAATAAGTGAAGCTATATATACCAAATAAAACAAAAAAAAAAAAAAAAAAAAAACAAAATTATATATATATATATTATATACATATATCATATATATATATCACATATATATCTATAATATATATATACATTATATATACATATATACATAGGACTATACATATATTTATATATATATACATATTACATCAACATATATACATTTATATACATATATATATCCATATATACATATAATTCTATTTATATAGATACCCATATATATATTACATATTATTATATATACATATATACATTATATACACATATATTACTATATATATGTAGATATATAGATACTCATCTATACATACATATTTATCCCATATACTATATCCATTCTAGATATCCATATATATATAGCATATATATATATCAATATCTATCTGCCATATATATATATACAATGATGTGTGTGTAAATACAGTAACTACTATATATCTACATATAGACATATACATATCTATATACATATATAGTATACTACAATATATACTGTATCTATTATATTTATATTGATATGTATATATCTTGCTTATCTATATATATGTATATCTATATATATATGTATTCTAAATTATATATTTAATATATCTATCATTATATATATGTATATTCTAATCTATCTGTATATGTATATATCTATGTATATGTATATTACTATATTTGTCTATTGCTTATATATATCTAATATATATATATTATACACTAGGATTATCTAATTGATATGTCTTACATTTAGAGTCGTAGTGTGTGTGATTGGTATATGCTATTGTATGTATATATATATATATAATTAACATATATGTCTATATTATTATTATATAACATATATGTATCATCATATATATCTATATGTATATGTAATATTATCATCACTTATAGTATATATAGGATATATATACTAAATATATATAGCTTAGTATCATATATAGTAATCCTGTATTATTACATTATAGCATACACTGTATTATTACATTTTATATATATATCATATATCTATATAACTTATTCTAGGCTATATTCTATATATATTAACACATGTATATATATATATATATAGTTTATATGCTCTATATCTTTCACTATATCGACTATAGTATATAACTACTCGTATTATATATATATCTACACAAGGTATATAATAATATATATATATAGATATATATATATATATAGTAATTATATATAATAATCGTCCGGTATATATATCTATATATATATAGATCTATCATCATAATATATACTATATATGCATGTTATATCTATATATCTCTCATAACATGTTTATATATATCTATATATATCATCTATAGTATAGTCTATCCGATAATGTATATATTACTATTAGTTAGCATTGTATATCTATCCTATATATATGTAATATATATATATCTATTCTATAGTATCTATATTAATATACATGGATATAGTTATATATACTATACATGTATACAATGTATATATATTATCTATCTATCTATATATATATATATCTGTATATATATATATTATCTAATTGTATATATAGTCTATATATATATATTACATGTTATATTATATCTATATATAATAGATATATATATAAGTCTAGTATCAGGTGTGTGTGTGTGTATAGTGTGTGTGTGTGCTGTATATTATATATATATATATTTAATAATATATATATATGATATACATGTATAATTATATAGGCTATATATTCTATAATATATATTACATTTATCTTAATATATATATATAACATGTATATATATAATCTAAATATATATATATATAATCTATATATATATATATATATATATTTATACATCTACTGTGTGTATATCTATAATATATATAATATATACATATAATATATATCTACATAACATATCTATATAGAACATATATATATATACATATATATATAGATACATTATATATACCTATCTATATCACATATATATATAACATATCTATATACATATATCTATATATAATCCATATAATATATACACACATAATATATATATATTATCTATATTATAATGCTATATATATATATACATGTATATATATATAATAATCTCTATATATATATTATATTATATATCGTCTAGCTGATATCTATATCTCTCTATATGTATATATTATATTCTCTATGTATATCTATCTATATGTTATATATATCATCTATGTCATCTATTATGATCTCTTATATAGTTACATATATATATAGTTTCTCTATTAGACATCTACCATGTCTATATATTACTATATATATATGTATATCTATACAGTAGACAATATATATATAATCATACAAATACATCTATAATATATATTACATACACACACCATATATATTATATATATATACATATATATATATATCTTATATATATATCATTTCGTATATATATATATATCTATCTATATGTCTCTACATGTAATATATATAATATAAGTATATCTATATATATATATATAATATATAATCTATATATTCTATATACATGTATCTATATTCTATATCGATATATATATCTATGTATCCCTATATATCTATCTATTATATATACATATCTCTATCTATATATATATATATATATATACTACATCTATCTAGCATTCTATATATAGTGTGTATAGCATATCTAGTGTGATATATTGTATTATATATATATTGTATTATAATCTATACTGCTATATATAGTATGTCTCTGTATATATGGTATATATATCTAGTCTATATACTATCTATCTCGCTTGTACTATCTGTCTATCTTATATCTCTCTCTATCTGTATCGTCTAATATCAATCTCTATGTCTCTCTATCTATATATATATCTATCTTATAGTATCAGTCTTATATCTCTCATCTCTACTCTATCTCTCTACTCTCTCCTCTTCTCTCTCTTGTCTCTTCTCTACTGGCTATACTATGTTACTATCTCTCTCTCTCTCTTCTCTCGTCATCTCTATATCTCATCTCTCTCTCTCTCCTCCCTCTCTCGTCTCTCATCTCTGGCGCTATCTCTCTCTATCTCTCCCTCTATCTCTCATATGTCTATACTCTCTCTCTCTCGTTAATCCATCTCTTCTCTCTCTCTCTATATACCAGCATATATATGTAATATATCTATATCCTCTATGCTATATCTGCTCCTAATATATATATCTATCCTATACTATCTATATATCTCGTCTACATATCTATGTAGTTATCTATATCTTTTATCCCTCATAGCATATAGATTATCCTTATCCCTATTCCTACTATCATCATATCTATATATATACATTCTCGTATATATATATATCTATATCTCCTCTACATATCTACATATACATATATCTATAATATATATCTCTAATCTACCCTTATTATATATATATATTATATATATATAGAGATTATAATATATGTATATATATAGGTATATATATATATATATATATATAGATATATATGTATATCTCTATATATATTCTATATGGTATATGTCTCTGTAGCTACTACTCTTTTACATCTCTCTCATATCTCTATCATATCTGTGTCTCGTCTAGATCATTATCGTGTTATGTATATTATATCTCTCTATAACTCTGTGCTATTCTACTCTCATATCTCTCTCTCAATCTACTCCTCTCATCCCTTCATATGTGTCTCTCCTCTCTTCTCTCCGCTCTCTCTCTCTCTACTCTCTCTCTCTTGTCAGCTCTCTCTCTTCTCTCTTCTCTCTCTTCTCTTCTCTCTCTCTCTCTGTCGCTGTGTATCCTCTCTCCTCTCACTTCTCTCTCACTCCCTCTCTTCGTCTCTCTACTCTCTCTCTACGTCTCCTCTCTCTCTGTTTCTCTCTCTCTCTCCTCTGTCTCCTCCTCTCTCTCTCTCGCTCTCTCTCTCCGTGGAGTGTGTGTGTCTCTCTCTCCTCGTCTCATATGTCTCCTTGTCTCTCTTTCCTCTCTCTCTATCTCCTCTCTCTCTCTATACTCTCTGTCTACTCTCTCTCTCTCCTCTCTCTCTCTCTCCTGTGTCTATTCTCTCTCTCTTTCTCGCTTCTGTGTCTCTCCTCTCATCTCTACTCTCTCTCCTCTTCTCTCTCTCTCTCTCTTCTGTTCTCTCTCTCTCCCTCTCTCTTGTCTCTCTATCTCTCTCTTCTATCTCTCTCTTTGTCTCCTCTCTCTCGTCTCATCTATCCTCTCTTGTGTTGTGCGTGTGTCTCCTCTTCATCTTACTCTCATCTCGTTTCTCTCTCTGCAAATCTCTCTGTCGTACTACTCTGTCGCTCTTCGCTTTCTCTAGTCTCTCTCTGGTGTCTCTCTCTCTCTCCTATCGTGTCTACATCCTCTCCTCTCTCTCACTCGCCTCTCGTCTCATCTCTCTCTCTCTGTCTCTCTCTCTCTACCTCTGTCTCTCTCTGTTGCCTCTCTCTCCGTCTCTCTCTCTCTCTACTCGCTCTCTCTCTTCTGTCTCCTCGTGTTCTCTCTCCTCTCTCTCTCTCTCTCTGTCTCTGTCTCTCTCTCTCTCTCCCTCTTCGCGTATGTGTCTCTCTTCTCTCCGTGCATCTACTCTCTCATTCTATCTCTCTCTCTCATCTATCTTCTCAGACTACCTCTGTCTATCGACTGTGCTCTCGCTCGTACGCTCTCGCTCTCCTCTCTTCTATCTCTATCTCGGTATCTTATGTGCCTCTCTCTCTCTCCTAGATATCGTCTCTCTCTCTCATGTCTCTGTCATCTGTCTCTCTCTTGGGGTCCCCCCTCCTCCCTCTTCTCGTCTCTCTCTGTCTCTCTCTGTATCTCTTCTCTCTATCTCTCGTACATCTCTCTATATCTCTCTTCCCTCTCCATCTCTCTGTGTCTCTCTCTCTCTCTCTCTCTCTCTCATGTCTCTCTTCTCTCGTTCTCCTATCTCTCCTCTCTTGTGTATTCGCTCTCTCTCTCTGTGTCTCTCTTATCTCTCTCCCTCTCTCTCTCTCTATCTCATACCTCTCTCTCTCTCTCAATCTCTCTTCTCTCTCTACTGGGTGTGCGATTCCCCCTCTGTCTCCCCTATCATCTATCCTTCTTCTCATTTCTCTACCTCTCTCTCTTATCTCTCTCTCTCTCCACCTATCTCTCTCTCTCTCTCTATCTCTCTCTCTCTCCTCTCGTCTCTCCTCTCTCCTTCTATCTCCCTCTACTCTCGTGTGTGGCGCGTCTATCGGGCTACTCTCTCTCGCTCCCTATCGCTCTCTCTCTACTCTCTCTCTCTCTTATCTCTGTGCTCTCTCTCTCTCTCTCTCTCTCTCTCTGTCATTCTCGTATGTCTCTCTCTCTCTCTCTATTCTCATCTCTCTCTCTCTCTCTCTCTCATCTCTGTGTCTCTCTCTCTCTCTCGCTCTCTCTCTCGGTGCTCACTCATCTCTCTCTGTCCTCTCATCGCTCTCTCTGTGTGGTGTCTCTCCTCTCTTCTCTTCTCTCTCTCTCTCTCTCTCTCTCTCGCTCTTCTCTCTGTGGTCTCTCCTGTTCGTCTGTGTGTGGTGTCTCTCTCTCTCTCTATCCCTGTCTCTCTGCTATCATCTCTCTCTCCTATCTCTCTCTCTCTCCTCCTCTCTGTTCTCTATCTCTCTCTCTACTCTCTATCTATCTTCCTCTCTCTCTCTCTCTCTCTCCTATATCTCTCTAGCTTAGCTCATCTATACATCTCTCTCTACTCTCTATCTCTCATTTTCCCTATCTATATATAGTATCATCTCTCTCTATCTATCTCGATCCCCCTCTCATCCCTATATTTCATACTCTCTCTATATATCTATCTTATCCATGTTATAATATCTCTAGTCTACCCACACCCATATCTCTAATATAATATACACCATCTATATATCATATATATATAGTAGATGAGATATATAGATATATATATATACACTATATAGACACAATATCTCTATATAGTGTATAAGTATATAAGTGTGCTATATATCTATATACCCACATATATATATCTTAGTATCTATATATCTATATATATATATTATAATATACACACACACATATGTATATTCTATATATATATATATCTACATATATATATATCAATAATTATCTAATATATCTATATATATACATATATATCTACATTATATATATATCTATATATATCTCTATCTAGTCTCATATATCTATCTATACTAATGTATCTATATCTTATATATCAGAGTATATCTATATATATATCCACTTATATCTAATATATCTATAATCTCTATTATAATAGATCTTATATATCTGTAATATATATATATCTATATACATATGTATATCTATATATGTATATATATATATATTCTATACATCTGTATATATATTCTATATATATATAATATAATTTATTACGATATAGTATATATACCGATCTATATAGTACATATATAATTATACATAATATATATTATATATATATTTCTCCATCTATAATAGCATATATATATTATATCTATAATATACATAGATATATTATATATATATATATACTATATATTTATATATACATATATAGTATATACATCTATATATATATATATATATTACATATATATATATATAATACATATATATAATAATATATATAGATACAGATATATATATATAATACAGATTATATATATATACATATATTATATATATGCATATATACTAATATATAGATATATATACTATATATCTATTATACATGTATATATACATTATATATTATCATACATACATACAATACATATATCTATATATATATATATATATACTATACTATATATATTTATATATTATATATATATATATACATATATTAAATAACTAATCCCTTCCTGAAAACTAGGACTCGAACCTAGGTCACTCCGGGTATGAAACCGGAGGCCAGTGCTAACCAAACCATAGCCACACGACCCACTAAAAGGAGTGTGCAACTAGAGCTTACTATCTCCATAGACATTACCTGTCTATCATACTTGAGTAATGACAGCGAAGTTTTTTACGCTCACAAGTCCCGTGGGCACTCGGTGGAAATTGATTAGCAATTCAAATCCTATGTCAGATGTCCCTGAGGTATATTTTATGAAAGATGAATAATGCAATGCACATGATATCGATATACAACCCTCCTGACAGCGACCTCGAACCTAGGTCACTCCGGGTGTGAAACCGGAGTCCTGGTCAGGGAGGGTTGTTATTTATCGATATCAATGTATATATGTATAATATATGTATATATGTCTAATATAATACATATATATACATATATAAATATATATACATTATATATATGATATATAACCTACTATTATATATACATATATATATATATAGCACATATATCCTATATATATCACTATATATATAATATAACATATATATATTATATAGAAATCAATATATCATATACATATCTTATCTATATATACATATAGTAATATAATTTATATATATGTATATATTTATATAGTATTATATGTATATATATGTATATTATGTAATATATATATATATATATATGTATATATGTATATGTCTATATATATATATAATATTATATACATTATATATAACATTAGATATACAATATTTACATATATAGTATACTATGTGTATTTACATATAACATATTATAACATATATATGGTCCATATATATACAATATATACATATACTATATATACATATATCGTATACTATATATCATATATATATACATATATATACATATATTATACATATATATAATATATATATATGTCTATATATGTACATATGTATATTTAATGTATATATATGTATAATATATATACCTATGTTATATATATGTATATATATAGTACTATACAATGTTATAAGATATGTCTTATAATATATACATATGTAATATATATGTATATATATTATATATATACATAATTATTATATATTTATGTGTGTTGTCGTCTAGATACATATGTAATATATATGTATGGTAAGTATATCATATCATGTATCTGTTATCTATATATATATATATTCTATATCTTATATATCTATATATTATATATCTATCTAAATATCATCTATTATATATATAATATATATAATATGTCGATATTATCATCTATATATTATATATATAGATATAATATATATATGTCTATATATATATACATATATATATAATCTAATATATAATCTATATCTGTCTACTATTATATATATATATATATCTAGTGATCATATACATAGCTATAGGTCTACTGAAATCTATATAACATCTGTAGTATAGGTATATAATATGTATATATTATATATATCTATATATATATACTGTATATATTATATATATATATATATGTTCTATATATATATATATTATATATCTATATATGTATCTCATAGTTATGTAAATACTATATGCTAGTGTGTACTATATAATATATAGTATATATATGATTATATGTATATATATTATATAATTAAATATATATATGTAATCTATATATGTATATATATCTAATATTATACTATATTATATATATATATATACGTATATTATAATAGTAATAATATATTATGTTATATATATCTATATCTAATATATAGATTATATATATGTGCTATCTATCGTCTCTAATATATATATATTATCTACATATATCATATATATCTATATATACTATATCTATATCTAAATATTATTATTATCCTATATATATGCTATATAATATATATATATATAGATCTGATCTCATATATATATATAATAGATCTCTTAATCTAAATATATATCTAATATATTCTATTATAATATATACATATAATATATATAATAATCTATATATATTACATACTATCTCTCTATAATATATCATTATCTAGCTCATCATCGCAATATCTCTCTCATATATATATATATCATATCTACTATATCATACTATCACTATATCTATATATATCTCTCTCTAATCTATATAAAAACTCTATATATATATCATCTTATATATATATCAGTCTTATCTCTATATCCTTAATATATATATATACATGAATAACTCTCTATACTCTCAATTTATATATATATCCTCTATATCTATCTATAATCATATATATCTATATAATCTATACTTATCTATATATATAATATGTATCTATATTTTCATCTATAGTCTCTCTATATATCTATATATATATAATCTATATCATATATATCGATCTATATATATTACTACATATATATCTCTATATCTAATATATATATATATATAATATTCTCTTATATATTATATCTTATATATATACGCTCTAATATATATATCTTATGATCTTAATATAACTATATATATTGTATATAATATCTGTCTCTATAGATCTATCATATATATATATATAATATATATCATCTTATATCTCATTCTCCTTATATCTATTATAGAGATATAGATTATATATCTATGTCATTATATCGCTATACTAGATCATTATTATCTATATCTCTATCTTCCTTTCTTATATCTCGTATATATCTATATAGATATATTAATATAGATCTCATATCTATATTTATATCTATACTAATATATCTATATATAGCTAATATATATATATATCTATCAGATTATATCTATATAATAATATATATCTCTACATATATATATCTATATATATCAGATATATATATATTATATATATATATATATATATACTAAAATGAAGAAAAAGAAATCAAAACATCCAAAGACATTGCACTTTAAGAGCTACAAAACTTTAACCATGTTCTTCGATGTTTGGTACTTTATGCTATCAGTCAACTCAACTAAAGATGATCAGGAAAAAATTTAAATGATCAGAAAAGCAACCGTGAGAATCTGAAATATTTTATACAGCTCCATTTACCTGTAGTATTGGTTTTTTTATAACTTCTCTTGAAATTACAGGCATCATATGAAGAAGCCTCATAAATGGAGATGTAACACTTGAAATTCGGCATCCAGGTACTGCTCTGTGGAGTAATGACAAGCAGCGTACTGTGAGAGACTGCATTCTCTGAAAATATATAAAGTGAACTGGGATTACAAACCTACACTGAATCCAAATAACTTTGTCAACTATCATACATCACTAAAATACTGACAACAATTAACTCCAGCATGCCAAAGCAAGAGCAAGTTTTATGACAACTAGGGCTGTACCCAGCACAAAGCCAAATACATCATGATGCCTATAATCATTCCCACAGGTATGGGGTTAATATTCAATTAAGGTGACATCTTTCATTGGTGGATATAAATTTACATATATTTCCCTTAGGAAGGAGTATTTCTAAAGTTAATCTATACATAGCTGCTCTCCATGAATACTTGTGAAGAATGTGCTTCCTGCTATCCAGATATATTTTCAGACTGCACAAACCAATTATAGTGACAGTATTGGCCTTTATGGAGGATGATCTTGAAATATTCCAGGGAAATTTGCAGTGTAAACATCAAAAATAAACTTCAAACAATATGTAAATCTTACAAGAGTGCCAGCAGAATGTCAACTGATAACAGCAAAAGGTCAAACAACTGCCATAACATGTGAACCTACAGTGCTCAAACATATATATTCTGGAATGAAAATATATGGACTCACTCCTGACAAAAAATTATGAAGGAGACCTACAAACTGCACTTCACCAGAATACATGTGGATGAGTGTTGTTGGCCTTTCATCAGAGCACCAACAGGGTTGCTGGTCACCATAATAACTGACATCAGGCTACTCTACTTGATGCCAATATAATTGCTACAGTTGGTTTCAATAGAAAATGTGCATAGAAAGCAATGCATTATTTGCAAATTTGTTAGTCTCACCAATGTACAGCTTTTGGCAGACTTCTAGAATAGGACTACATCTTGAAACCATCAAATCTAGTTTCAATGGACTCCTATTGATATCTACTTATCAAAACTAGTAGTAATAATCAGCAGAAAGAATAAATAAACACAATATGAATAACCAAAAACTCCCATAATTTCCACAATGCAGGGCTGAGCAGATGTTTCTCTGGAAGTGCCAATGCCTCTGCTTAGTTATGATGTCATTCATGGGGCATGTCACTCAGACTTGTCCAGGCTTTGTTTTGCCAGTCAGATGTGGTGGAGATTTTATAATCTAAGGTAATTAGCCCCATGTTCAAAATACAGCGACAGGGTGGGGCTTAGAAAGAAGCCCCTAAGTATAGCATTATGATAAAGTAATGTGGCAAAAAGGGTAAAAATTAGTTAACAATCAGGATAAGTGGACAGACAAAGGAGATGAAGAAGAGAAAGAGAAGGAAAGGGGGAGAAGAAAAGACAGCGCAAAACATGTCGAAGCAAGGATAGAGCTCTAAGGCATTGGGCCTCAGCCTCCGTCTCGTAAGACACCCCATGACAACAGTGAGCAAGGGATGGGGGAGGTTTAGACGTACTATGGAATATACTTACTACAAGAAATAGATTGGATTATAAGGGAACACTTATTGCCGGAAGAATTACTATTCATTATATATGCTGCAAAAAGATGAATTGAAAACAATGAATTATTGAAGAACGGTTACTGAGTTGGGCCAAATCACTGTTTGAAAATTATATTTCAAAGGCAAGAACGTGTATCAACTGTTTAGAAATATATAGACACTTTATTAACCCATTCCTGACGGATGGCATGTACGCACATGCCATGGCATGGCGGGACTATCTGCCGGGGGCATGTATGTACATGCCATGGTGTATTATTGAGATGCAACGAAGTTATTTTTTGTTACAATCACGGCCAAAATATTTATGGTGGTCACACGGACAGTGAAAGTGTGATTAAATCGTTTTTAACACTTTCTCATTTTTACTATGAAAAAAAAATAAATAAAAATAAAAAATAAAAAAAATCAACTTCATGATGCTGCACACTGCTCATTTCATTCAAACTATAGACTGAATAATGATCAACAATGGAGTCTATATAACAACAAAAATACCCTTCAGTCTCGAGTTATCAAGAAGTCTGCAGTAGAGACATTTAAAATAATGACCTGAAATACGAACATATCTTCATAGTTTGACGAATAAACAGGCATGGGATGCTGGTATTGTGGCATGAGTGGTCGACGACATGCTAGGGCGACGATATAAGCCCCCAGCAGCGGGGCCCGGGCCACTATGAATACTACCTGTCGGGAAAGGGTTAATTGCTTTCTGTGTTTTCCTTTTAGCTTCTCATTTCATGTTTAACCTATCCTCAACATTTACTTATATCTAACATCAACCTGAAAACAATGACTGGATTCTGGTTTGTACCTTCACAGAGTTAACATCTAACAGTATTTGTAACTTTCTTGAGTGCAGTGTACATAAAACAATTTAATGGACATAAATCTCAATCTAGATCCAGGAGAAAACCCTGCCAAACGTGATATGGCCTACGATTCTCACCCAAATAGATGACCACAAGAGAATAGCGACAGCAAGACAGACTCGCATCCCAAACATCCCTGGAAAAACAAAAATGGCAGGAACTTCACAGATCATAACCCGAAAACAACTGAAAACGCACCAATGCACAAGCAAGAAAATCAAAATGTAGTTCTAATTAACTTAAGGGGTGAATCTGAAGCCTAAACTTTAACAATCCAATACAACAAACTCACTATACAAATCAGATTTCCAAAAATGTATAATTGAAGATTCCACCTCTCAATGAAATAAAAGAACTGGGAGACTGGGAAATATAATGCAAACAGCTGGCATCAAGCAAAAACATAGGATGCCCATGTCAAAATATTTCCACTAGAAATAGAAATAACCCCAGAAGAATTAAAAAGGAAAGAAAGAATAATAAGTGGAAATAATATTAAAATAGTGGAAGTAATAAGAATTAAAAATAACAACAGAGAAAAAGAAAATGAGAATAAATGGATTCCAACTAAGTCTCTTAAGATTCATATTCAAAGGCAGACTACTGGAGAAGGTAATAAGAGGTCATATATCATACTCAGTCCATGGCATACTTTCCCCGTCCCTAAATGTTCCAGGTGTCTGAGGTATGGGCATGATTACTGCTTTTATTGTCATGGTGACCACCCACCAAATACAGACTCGTGTAAAATACATAGAGAGGCCCAGAATGTAAATACAAAAAATATAACACCCAATGATTTAGAAATTAAAAAACATTGCAAGAGTTAAAGCCACTTCAGAATAAAGATACTTCAACTCTTAGAGCCCTTCCACAAACCCAACAACCAATCAAAAGCCAAGTTACACAAACATCCAACAATCAAAGAAAAACACAAACATACAAACAACAGAACATGCAAACATATAAACAAACAGAACACATAACAACACAATTATATGGCCAGACTTTAAGTCAGTCCCAAACTATAACATTAGGGCAAAGAACCCAACGAAACCCAAAAACCATAATGCACACAAAAATAAAAAAGACGAGGCAAACATACCAGGAAAAAATGCACAGATCAAGAGAGATGATTTAAACATAACAAAATCAGTACAAAAGACTCAATCACAAAAACTTTAGGATAAAGATGGAACTCCATAAGTGAAGCTCCAAAAACACAAAAGATTTCAGCTGACTAAAGATAAAGATTTTTCATGGATTGAACCAGTGAAGAATATAATCATGTACCATCATATATACTAAAATCACATGAACTCTAAAAAAAAAAAAATGCACATAGTAAAATATTACTGAAACCTAAATAAAGTACACCAATCATCAAAGAAACGATTCTCTGTAATATTTAGGTCATTACTGAAAAAAGTATAATATTGGCACATAAGAACCACCAGATTTGATAGGACTATGTGAGACCTGGCTGATAGAAAAAGTACAATTTTAATTTTAAAAATTAAAGTTAATTAGAAAGCAGAAGAGACAAATCAGAAGGGGTCTAGCATTTTGTGTAAAGAAGAATTACATACAGGCATATAGAATCTGTTAAGAGACTGATTTTATAAATAAAAATAGAATCCTGGGAATAAGATTACACCTATTAGAAATAAATGATTATGATATACTTCTTATTTATTCCATGTAATATATAAGTAGAAGAAATATTAGAATGTTTATGTAACAAACCGATGAACCAAAACTGATAATGGAAGATTTTACACACATCATAACATGTTGCAGATGTGCAAATTAATTTTAGCCTATCAAATATCATGTAAAAAAACATATTTGTGTGAACGTCATTGGTACAAACAATATAGAAGCTTCCTAACCACGCACCCAGGTTCAGATTTACAGAGTATATCCAATAATGGAAAAACAAACACAATTGACCCTAATAATACCTCATCTACCTCTAGTTACTTTGAGTAGAGTAAGGAACCCACTTTCGAAAGTTACCACTTACCCTTTATCATAACATACCCTCCAAAAAGCACAACCTAAAGAAATGGAAATTCCATAAAGGGTGGAGGACAAATATCAAATGGAGATAGAAGGTAAACATATTGCAAAAAATAAAAACTTTAAAGAATTAACCAACTTATTAAAAGACTAAGGTCCAAATATCTATGTTGAGAATGATTATGGGCTTAACAAACCAAATAAACCCTGATGGAATTCAAATTGGGCAATGAAGTATAAACCAAAGAAACAAAGCATACACACATGGGAAAAAAAAACAGTCCAGAAAACCATTTCCACTATAAAAACATTAGCATAGCTAGATAAACAATAGAGAAAAAAAAAATCCTGGGAAAATTTCTGCAACACTAGATTTTAAAAACATCATTAGAAAATTAATGGAGCTTTACAGGTAAATTCATAACAAATGAACATCCAATCATTCATAATGACACAAGTCTCAGACGAAACATCAAGCTATAATTAATTTAAAGAAGAATTTAAAAGAATTATCAAAAAGTCACCCAAAACCATCATTAACAAAAACTTCAGATAAGATATAACAAAAAAAAAAAGCTGCCTATATAGAAAAATGCCATGGTTATTGTTCTCATCACATTGTGGCTTATTCCGTCCTCCATGCATTCTTTGCGGCACGAACACACTCTTTTCTGTCTCACTCTGCCGTTGATGGTGGATGAACAATGTGATTGTTTTAAAGCTGGACAACGAATTTGGCGAGTTTTGCTGCCGTGAAAAAGAGTTTGACCGAATTGCAAGAGGCACTTTCCACAAAGAACACACTCTCGCGTTTGCACTCATGCGTAATTTGTCTAACGAATCCCGAGAGTTTCGTTTGTTCGCATCTCGTGTCTGGTTTTGATTGTTTTCCCAGGCATTTCTGTCGGCCACCTATCCTGTTAGAACGAGTTTCCCTGCAATATGGCAGATGCAATTTTGTCTGCCATTTAATTGAAAATCGCCAGCTTGTCTTATTCGGCAATTTGTTTGTTTTCATTCAGAGTCCCCATGTGAAAATCAAATAGAACGATAGATCGACAGGGTGATAGCACAGGAACTCCAGGGTATGATCCCCCTACAAAGTCTAAAATATGGTGTTTAATTGGCTATTGAAAACTCAGCTTGTCAGTATTCGGCAAAATTTTTTGTTTCCAGAGGTCTCCGGTGGAATCCAATTGTTATCCCATCAAACAGCGACTAGACAAATATGGCACCAATGTTTGTTTTGATGTTGCCAAGCGCGAGAGTGTGTTTTGCACTCAAAGTAATGCGTGCCGACAAATAGCAACAATGTGATGAGATCCAGTGGCGTACAATAACCACGGCGTTAAAAAAATGCTAAAACAAAAAGCAAAATACATAAATAACATAAGCAATATTACATAGATTCAAATTCAGCCCAACTCTTATTAAGAATACAAACCAAACAAATAACTTTGATATACAAAATACAAACACTACAATCAGAATCAGAAAATCATATACAGTGGCATCCTAGCACTAAGACATAAAGGTAATGCAATTGCAGACTTAGCAGCAAGGAAAGTGCACAAGTCAATTATTACATAAACATATCCACAACACTAAACATTCAGTAAAGGAAATTCAAACAAGCAGCCCAACGAATTGGAACATTGATCGAAATAATATATTAAACACAAAGACCACCTATTGGAAACACCAACCACAACTATGGACGAGATCAAAACACAAGTTAGTATGCTGGCCTAACCCGTATTTTCACAAAACATACAAAACTAAAACAACAACCTAGGATGGGCTAAACTTATAAAAGAACCTAGATACGATAAACAGACAGGAAGAATACAAGAAAGACATATGCTACTACAATGTCCCACGTTTCAACTCCTACAGAACTTATTTACTAGACGCCCTAGAAGAAAATAAATATCATAATCCAAATTTAAATCACACTTCAAATTACAGGGTCGATTCTACCATCCACAAAAGCATACTAGCACTTAGAGACATGAAGATATTTCTACTTCGCACACATATAAATGATTACATCTAAGCTACAAAGACAAGCAGATCAAAAGGAGCCGGGATACAGACATTATAGTTAAAACACTAAAAAAGAAGAAAACAAGGATTACAAACCGTTAATGACAAATTGCCTATTGTGATTAACTATTATCTTGCTGTTGTAATGGTCTCCCACCCGGCCTTTTTCTCTTTCATTGGTTTTCCGACTTTTACGGCTCGATATCGGGGCCTTTAATCCCATCCGGTCGATCCCCCAACCAAGAGCGTTTGTTTTCACATCCGGCACTCATCCCGCAAACTTCGCAGAGCATCTTAGAGAGAGTTTCCGCATGCGAGTCCAGGGAATTTTCAATCGTGGAAAATAAACCAACCGTTTTTTATTTATTTATTTTAGTTTTATTAGTATGCTTTCCTTTTATAATACACGTGTCTGTTCACCGAGAGAATATCTAGGAAATTCGAATTGTACAATTAGGTTTATTGCTATCTAAGCGCTAATTGATTTAATACCGTGCCTGTAGTTACCACGGAAAAGTTGTTTCGTTCGCAAGGAGGTAATATCCCTTTCCAGAAAAAGTGTCAGCCACTGTCTACTAAAATGGCTCGTTAAGGTGAGCGCAGAAACGGCCGGGCGCAGCAACCCCCCCCCCCCCCACAGCTCCAAAGAAATTCCCCCATCCTTATGTTAATGGTTAATGTTAGAAAAAAAAATGCTAGAATGGAGTGAAAGGGCATAGATGAGGAGCAATGAAATATTTGGGGATTTGTAAAGGTGATGGGTTACAGGTATAGGGCGTCAATAATAGGAAGTAACATCGTATTAGGAAGTGCTAAATTGCCAACATTTCTGAACACTGTAGAGAAGGTTGATATGGTTCGGACAGGGGTAGTACACCAATATAACTGTATGGAGGAGGTCATGTCAGCGAAACTAATCTTGGCAAACATTCGGTGAGGACTTACGTTGGCCTCTAGGAGGAAGATAGTGTAGCACTAGATTGCCACTTGCAACAATATCGTCGGCGAGTAAGCGAGCAAGTGCTTTCACATTCTGACATTCCTTGTGAAGAGACGGAACACTCCGTACAAGTATTAGGGAGTGAATTGTGCAGAATAGGTTTGTCCAATGAGGGTCATTCAAGTAATAGTGCAGCGTAGCTTGGGACTTTAGTTGTAACTGTAGACCAGGCGTGAACGTCGGAACGATTGCGAAAGGAACTTTGCCCTACCTGTTTTTGTAGACACGGTTGGGAAGAGAAGGATATTGTTCCAACTAACGGGGGACTGAAGGGGAATCACAAAGAATTCGCTACCCCATTTGGCCGGGCCAAAAAGGTACTCAAAAGGTGAAGCAGTAAGAGGACAGGGCGGAAGAAGAGTGGGGTGGTATGGAGAGTAGGTAGTGGCTGTTGGGGAGGAGGACACTAAATGATGAGAGTAGTAATAAGGGCGGTGGGGTAGCAGTAAGAAGACTTTACAATAGAGATTAAGTGAAGATGTTGGAAGAGGAAGGGGTGGATTCAGGAGCTTGAATAAGGACCTGGGTGGAGATTCGGAATGGAATCGAGTTGACAGCAAATATTAGTATCAGGGTTGGAGCGCGTGGCCAAAGGAGGGACAGCAGTCGGGAATCAATGAAGTCAATTTATATAGGCCGTTCTTTCAGCACGGCTCACTCACACCTAGGAATTGGACAGCAGGTGGTGAATAAAATGACGGAATGGAAAAGGAAGAAGACAAAACCATGGAAATTTTTTGGGCGAGGCTGAGGTCCCAGGTATGGATGATCCCCTACACGGGCTCTAGGGCTCCGTCCCTAAGCCCCCCTCCCCCACAACACACCAACCGACGCAATGGAGTAGGAGGGGGGTGGGCGTTGTATATATAGCTCGGCCGACTACCGTTGGTGACACACATGGGCGGTCCACTTAAGGGTTGTGTGGTTCCCCCCCCCAACTCTTAAAAACGCCTCTTTTTGCAGGCAAAATCTAGTTTCTGCAGGGCAAATTTTTCCTGGGTATTATAATTTATATTTTCTACCAATAATACGATATATATATAATGTTGATGTCAATTCGGGCTACTTATAAGAGCTACTGAGCATTTTCTTTTCGTTATTTGCAGGCAAAATTTTTTTTTCATGGGCAAATTTAATCCGTCACCCGTCCGCGCCACCCATCCGAACTCATAACAGAGTGACGCTCCCTGTTGACGCGCTCTGTGTGTGTATATAGGGAGGAAATTTCGGAACGGGAAACAAAATAGACTGTTAAACCGCTCAGCCGACTCCATTTACCTGCGTCATCTATAATCGACTAAACTCGCTTATAGATCTAAATAAACTGTTCACGTACAGATTCTGGATGTGGTTAACAAGGCATTCCTAGTTCACTTGCCATCCTCATTTGATGTAATACAGAAGATTTTACCCGCTGTTGTTTGGATCTATGCATATTCTATGGTAAAAAAAATTTTAGTAGATTCCGGTCCACCTAGGGAATCTATGAACCAGGTAGCTAGTTTCTTTCTGTCCGCATTATTATAATTCGACCCATGTAGTAAAATGAGTTTAAGTAGGCGCCGGCTCGAAAAATATTATTGTTGACACGCACACTTTCCTCTTCTGAGTTTACTCTTACTCAAAATTTCAGGCACCTTCCAAACATTGCAGTAGACTGCCACTCTTGTTGGCCTAACTGCAATTAGCTGAATCATAGGTCTGCTGCATTTGATACCCCCAATGAATACATAAAGTTATTTCGAGTTTATATTAGAATCCAAAATTGGAGAAGGATTCTATCCTGGTGCTTGTGTCCGCTTTAAAAAAAAACATGTCTTGCTTTTAGCCGGGCTGAAGCTGACTCTGTGCGGACACAGACTGACGAATTTAGAATGATAAAGTTATAATCTATTCAACAGTAAGTTGCGGTGCTTTAGGCATCTTTTTGGACCTAATAACTGACCTACGTGAGGTGATGGACAGTAGGAAGGGTCAGAGGGATTAGAAATGTAAAACTTAGCTCCTTGTTACCCGCCTTGGCCGGATTTTTGTAAAAAATCAAGAAGAAATATTGTGGGAAACCGCGTGTCCGGATCAATGAATAAAAATAGCCTTTTCTGTTATGTTTACTTTTTTTTCTTTCATTCAAATGATTGCTGTAGCTTCCGAACCCGTAATTGTTTCAGACTTTTCTGTAAGAATTAATATTTCACTACTTGATTTGTTTCTGTGTCGACTTTCTGACAAGAGGACATTACTATGTCATTAGGTGTGCGTGCAATCCAGTGTTTTCAAGTCGTGTGCTGTACCTAACATTCTATGACATGTCCTGTTATCAAATCAGCTAATCATTATAGCTCGTGTTGTGCGTCGAAGTATGGGCTCTATATGCAACGCCAAATACTTGCAATTAATTTCCAATCCGTGTGGTCGCCCGGGCGAGTATCGACGCTGTCAGACGTATGAAAAACCAATCGATCAAAATATCGTACTGTCTTGAATAAAACAGCCCTTCTCACACAGTTCTTAAAAACTCTGGTTTCCTTCCAAACGCATAAATCTGTCGCCTTTTACAAGTTGTTTTACATGTAGTCTACAAGACAAATAATATGATTGTTGTTGTAATTTTATGAATGCATTGCACACATGACGCATCAACCTAGAATTCTGGGTCATAACTTATTTGTCCCTAACACAACAATTTTAGCATGTTGTGCGTGTGTGTTACATTTATTGACTTCCACATTCCTACCACCCCTCCTTCCCATTCCGTGATCGTTGTTTCTGGGAGGAGGGCTTTAGGAGACTATAATTGAGGGCCAATGTAGGGAATCACCCCTGCCCCTCACCTGACAAATTTTGCAGGTCTTTACTTCTTCCTTTCCTTTTCTTCTCTTTTTTCATCTCTCTTCTGTTTACTTATCGAATGTCCAATTATTTTTTTACCTTATCGCCACAATATTTGATCATTTTACGACATTGCATAAGCTACTGTGATTGACTTCTACTACTCATCCTCTTTGTTTTTGAAATACGCCGCTTATGATGTGACGCGAAAGAATTTTATCAACATAAAACAGTTTGCTTGTCACCTTTCAGTTAAATTGCCTATAAACTTCAAGCTATTTGAAGCCATT
>NC_051401.1:35370059-35407224 GCF_015228065.2 Penaeus monodon | reverse complement strand
CAAGAGAGATGATTTAAACATAACAAAATCAGTACAAAAGACTCAATCACAAAAAACAATTTAGGATAAGAGATGGAACTCCAATAAGGAGCCAAAAAACACAAAAAGATATTCAGCTGAATAAAGATAAAGATTTTTCATGGATGAACACAGTGAAGAATATAATCAGTGTACCATCATATATAATAATCAACATGAACTCTAAAAAAAAAAAAAAAATGCTAGTAAATATTACTGAAACAATAAATAAAGTAACACCAATCATCAAAGAAACGATTCTCTGTAATATTAGGTCAGTACTGAAAAAAAAGTATAATTGGCACATAAAGAACAACCAGATTTGATAGGACTATGTGAGACCTGGCTGATAGAAAAAGACAATTTAATTTTTAAAAATTAAAGAATAATTAGAAAAGACAGAAGAGAACAAATCAGAAGGGGTCTAGCATTTTGTGTAAGAAAGGAATTACAATACAGGCATATAGATCTAAGAGACTGATTTATAAATAAAAATAGAAGTACTGGGAATAAAGATTAACTATAGAAATAAATGATTAAATATACTTCTTATTTATAATCCATGTAATAATATAAGTAAAGAAATATTAGAATGTTATGTAGAACAAACAGATGAACCAAAACTGATAATGGAAGATTTTAACACACATCATACATGTTGAAATGCAAATTTAAATTTTAGACTATCAAATATCATGAGAAAAAAACATATTTGAACTCAGTGGTCAAAACAATATAATCTTACTAACACCCCCAGGTCAGATTACAAGAGTAGATCCCAATAATGGAAAAACAAACACAATTGACCTAATAATAGCCTCATCTACACTAAGTTACTTTGAGGTAGAGGAAGGACCCAACTTCGAAAGTGACCACTTACCAGTTATCATAAAAGATAACCTCCCAAAAAGCACAACCTAAAGAAATGGAAATTCATAGAAGGGTGGAGGAAATATCAAATGGAGATAGAAGGTAAACATATTGAAAAAATAAAAACTTTTAAAGAATTAACCAACTTATTAAAAGACGTAAGGTCAAAATATCTATGTTGAGAATGATTATGGGATTAACAAACCAAATAAACCATGATGGAATTCAAATTGCAATGAAGTAATAAAACAAAGAAACAAAGCATACAACACATGGGAAAAAAAAACAGTCAAGAAAACCATTTCCACTATAGAAAACAATTAGCAGTAGCTAGATAAACAATAGAGAAAAAAAAAATCCTGGGAAAATTTCTGCAACACTAGATTTTAAAACATCATTAAGGAAAATATGGAGCTTTACAGGTAAAAAATCAACAAATGAACATCCAATCATTCATAATGACACAAGTATCAGACGAAACATCAAAGCTATAATTATTTAAAGAAGAATTTAAAAGAATTATCAAAAAGTCACCCAAAACATCATTAACAAAAAACTTCCAGATAAGATAATAACAAAAAAAAAAACTGCTATAAAAAATGCCATGGTTATTGTTCTCATCACATTGTGGCTATTCGTCCGGCATGCATTCTTTGCGCACGAACACACTCTTTTCTGTCTCACTCGCCGTTGATGGTGGATAACAATGGATTGTTTTAAAGCTGGGAACGAATTTGCGAGTTTTGCTGCCGTGAAAAAGAGTTTGACCGAATTGCAAGAGAGCACTTTCACACAAGAACACACTCTCGCGTTTGCACTCATGCGATAATTGTGTCTAACAATTTCACGAGAGTTTCGTTGTCGCATCTCGTGTCTGTTTTGGATATTTTTTCCAGCATTTTCTGTCGGGCACCTATCCTGTAGAACGATTTTCCCTGCAATATTGCAGGATGCAATTTTTGTCTGCCATTTAATTGAAAATCTCCAGCTTGTCATTATTCGGCAAATTTGTTTGTTTTCAGAGGTCCCCATGTGGAAAATAAATAGCACAGATAGATCGAGGGTGATAGCACAGGGAACTCCAGGGTATGATCCCCTACAAAAGTCTAAAATATGGTTTTTCATTGGCTATTGAAAAACTCCAGCTTGTCATTATTCGGCAAATTTGTTTGTTTCCAGAGGTCTCCGTGTGGAATCCATTGTTATCCCCCATCAACAGCGACTAAGACAAAATATGGCACCAATGTTTGTTTTGATGATTGCGCAAGCGCGAGAGTGTGTTTGCACTCAAAGTATGCGTGCCGGACAAATAGCCACAATGTGATGAGATCCAGTGCCAGTACAATAACCACGGCGTATAAAAAATGCTAAAACAAAAAAGCAAAATAAAGAAATAACAGAAGCAATGAGTTACATAGATTCAAAATCAGCCCAACTCTTATTACAGAATTACAAACCAAAAACAAATAAACATTTGATATACAAAATACAAACACTAACAAATCAGAATCAGAAAATCATATTACAGTGCATCCTAGCACATAAAGACATAAAAGGTAATGAAATTGCAGACTTAGCAGCAAGGAAAGTTCACAAGTCAATTAATTACATAAACATATCCCACAACACTAGAAATGTCATAAAAGAAATTCAAACAAGCAGCCAAACGAATTGGGAAAGTGATCTAAATAATATATTAAACACAAAAGACCACCTAATTGGAAACAACCAACCACAACTATGGACAAGATCAAAACACAAAGTTAGATGCATGCCTAACACGTATTTTAACAAAACATACAAAACTAAAACAACACCTAGATGGGCTAAAACTTATAAAAGAACCTAGATACAGATAAAACAGACAGGAAGAAGAAACAAGAAAACATATGATACTACAATGTCCACGTTTCAACTCATACAGAACTTATTTACTAGACGCCCTAAAAGAAAATAAATATCAATAATCCAAATTTAAATCTTCAAATTACAGGTCAGATCTACCATCAACAAAAAGATACTACACTTAGAGACATGAAGATATTTCTACTTCGAACACATATAAATGATTACATATAAGCTACAAAGACAATCAGACGAAAAGGATCCAGGGGATACAGACATTATAGTTAAAACACTATAAAAAGAAGAAAACAAGGATTACAAACCGTTAATGACAATGGCCTATGTGATAACTATTATCTTGCTGTTGTAATGGTGCTCCCACCCGGCCTTTTTCTTCTTTCATTAGGTTTTCGACTTTTTACGGCTATATATCGAGGGCCTTGTATCCCATCCGGTCGAATCCCCACCAGAGCCGTTTGTTTACACATCCAGCACTCATCCCGCACTTCGCAGACTCTTAGAGAGATTTCCGCATGCGAGTCCCGGGAATTTCAATCGGGGAAAATAAACCACCGTTTTTATTTATTTATTTATTTTTATTAGTATGCTTTCCTTTTATAACACGTGTCTGTTCACCGAGAGAATATCTAGGAAATTCGAAGTGTACAAATTAGGTTATTGCTATCTCAGGCTAATATATTTAATGACAGTGCCTGTAGTTACCACGGAAAAGTGGTTCGTTCGCAAGGAGGTAATAATCCCCTTTCCAGAAAAGTGGCAGCCACTGTCTACTAAAAATGGCTCGTTAAGGTGAGCGCAGCAAACGGCCGGCGCAGCAACCCCCCCCCCCCCACACTCCAAAAGAAATTCCCCCAGTCTTATGTTAATGGTTAATGGTTAGAAAAAAAAATGCTAGAATGGTAGTGAAAAGGGAATAGAGGAGGAGCAAATGAAATATGGTGGGGATTTGTAAAAGGTGATGGGGTTACAGGTATAGGGCGATCAGATCAAATAGGAAGTAACATCGTAGGAGGAAAGTGGCTAAATTGCCAACATTTCTGACACTGTAGGAGAAGGGGTTGATATGGTCGGACAGGGTAGGACACCAATATAAACTTTATGGAGGAGGTCATGTCAGCGGAAACTAATCTTGGCAACATTCGGGTAGGACTTACGTTGGCCTCTGGGAGGAATAGTGTAGCACTAGATTGCCACTGCAACATATAGTCGGCGAGGTAAGCGAGCAAGTTGCTTTCACAGTCTGACCAGTCCTTGTTGAAGAGACGGAACAGCTCCGGTACAAGTATTAAGGGAGTGAGGTTGTGCAGGAATAGGTTTGCCAATGAGGTCAGTCAAGGTAGATAGTGCACGAGCTTGGGACTTAGATGTAACTGTGACAAGGCGTGAACGATCGGAACGATTGCGAAAGGAAACTTTGCCTACCTGTTTTTGTAGACACTGTTGGAAGAGAAGGATATTGTCAGACTACGGGGGCTGAAGGGGGAATCACAAAGAATCGATCCCATTTGGCCGGGCCAAAAAGGGTACTCAAAAGGTGGAAGCAGTAGAAGGACAAGGGCGGAAGAAAGATGGGGTGGTATGGAGAGAGGTAGTGCTGTTGGGAGGAGGACACTAAGGATGGAGAGTAGTAATAAGGGCGGTGGGGTAGACAGTAAAGAAGACTTTACAATAGGAGATGAAGTGAAGATGTTTGGAGAGAGGAAGGGGTGTATTCAGGAGCTTGAATAAGGACCTGGGTGGATGATTCGGAATGGATCGAGTTGACAGCAAATATTAGTATCAGTGGTTGGAGCCGTGGCCAAAGGAGGGACAGCAGTCGGGAAATCAATGAAGTCAAATTTATATAGGCCGTTCTTTCAGCACGGCTCTCACACCTTAGGAATTGGACAGAAGGTGGTGAATAAAAGGAGGAAATGGAAAAGGGAAGAAGAAAAAACAATGGAAAATTTGTTGAGGCGAGGGCTGAGGTCCAAGGTAGGGATGATCCCCTACACTGGGCTCTAGGCTCCGTCTCCTAAGCCCCCCTCCCCCACAACACCAACGAGCAATGGAGTAGGAGGGGGGGGGGGCAGTTGTATATAGAGGCAGGCCGACTACGCTTTGGTGACACACAGGGGCGTCACTTAAGGGGGGGTGGTTCACCCCCCAACTCTTAAAAAAGCCTCTTTTTGCAGGGCAAAATCTAGTTCTGCAGGGCAAATTTTCTGGTGTTTATAATTTATAATTTTCTACCAATAATACGATATATAATACTGGTTGATGGTCAATTCCGGGCTACTTATAAAGAGCTACTGAGCATTTTCTTTTTCGTTATTTGCAGGGCAAAATTTTTTTTTCAGGGCAAATTTATCCGTCACCCCCCCCCCCTCCAACTCATAACATGAAGTGACGCCCCTGGTGACACATGGTATATAGGGGAGGAATTTCGGACGGGAAAAAAATAGACTGTTACACCGGCCGGACTCCATTACCTCGTCATACTATAATCACTAAACTCCTTATAAGAGCTAAATAAACTGTTCACGTACAGATTCTGGATGTGGTAACAAGGCAATTCTAGTTCAACTTGCCATCCTCATATTGATGTAATACAGGAAGATTTTACACCTGTTGTTTGGATCTATGCATATTCTATGGTAAGTTTTAGTAGATTCCGGCCCCTAGGGATCTAATGAACAGGTTAGGCTAGTTATTTCTGTCCGCATTATTATATTCGACCCGATGTAGTAAATGAGTTTAAGTAAGGCGCTGGCCTCAATATCTATTGTTGACACCACAACTTTCCTCTTCTGAGTTACTCTTACTCAAAATTTCAGGACACCTTCCAAACAGTTGCAGTAGACTGCAACTCTTGTTGGCCTACTGCAAGTAGCTGAATCATAGGTCATGCTGCATTTTGATACCCACAAATGAATACATAAAGTTATTCGAGTTTATATTTAGAATCCAAAATTGGGAGAAGGAATTCTATCCTGGTGCTTCCGCTTTAAAAAAAAACATGTCTGCTTGTAGCAGGGCTGAAGCTGAACTCTGTGCGGACACAGACTGACGAAATTTATAATGACTAAAGTTATATATATTCAACAGTAAGTTTCGGTGCTTTGAGCAGCTTGTGGACCTAATATCTACCCACATGTAGGTGATGACAGTAGGAAGGGTCAGAGAGGGATTAGTATGTAAAACTTAGCTCCTGGTTACCCGCCTGGGCCGGATTTTTTGTAAAAAATAAAGAAAGAAAATATTGTGGGAAAACTCGTGTCCGGATACAATGATACAAAAATACATTTCTGTTATGTTTACATTTTTTCTTTCATTAAATGATTGCTGTATCTTTCCGAAACCCAGTAATTGTTTCAGACATTTCTGTAAGAATTAATATTTCACACTTGATTTTGTTTCTAACTTTTCTGACAAGGACATTACCTATGTCATTATCAACAAATCAGTGTTTTCATATTCTGTACCTAACATTCTATTACAGTCTTGTTATCAAATCAGCTAATCATTATACCTCAGTGTCACAGTATGGGCTCTATATGCAACGCCAAATACTTGCAATTATTTCAATCCGTGTGGGCGCCGGGCGGAGTATCGACGCTGTCAGACGTATGAAAACCAATCGATCAAAATATCGTACTGCTTGAATAAAACCAGCCTTCTCACACAGTTCTTTAAACTCTGGTTTCCCTTCAAAACGCATAAATCTTTCGCCTTTACAGTTGTTTACATGTAGGTCTACAAGAAATAATATGATTGTTGTTGTAATTTATGAATGACTTGCACACAATGACGCATCACCTAGAATTCTGGGTCATAACTTATTTGTCCTAAAAACAACAATTTTAATGCATTTGCATAAATTACTTTATTGACTTCCACATTCCTACCACACCTCCTTCCCCAATTCCGTGATCGTTGTTGTCTTGGGGAGGAGGGCTTAGGAGACGAAGATTGAGGGCCAATGTAGGGAATCACCCCTGCCCTCACCTTGACAAATTTTGCATGGTCTTTACTTCTTTCCCTTTCCTTTTCTTCTCTTTTTCATCCTCTTCTTCTGTTTACTTATCGTAATCGTCAATATTTTTTTTACCCTTATCGCCACAATATTTGATCATTTTACGACATTTGCATAAGCTACTTGATTGACTTCTACTACTCATCCATCGTTGTATTTTGAATACGCCGCTTATGATGTTGACGCGACAGAATTTTTTCAATAATAAAACAGTTTGCTTGTCACCTTCAGTTAAATTGCCTATAAACTTCAAAAGCTATTTGAAGCCATTTGGATATCTCAGTTGTACTGACACAGATGTATCTTTGTGATGTAATGCTATACCGTATGTGCAAATTTTTGTCTTTCTGTATCAAACGTCTTCTTATCATCTCTACCGTGCATTATGAAAATTATGGTGAGTGAATGATAATCACACTGGTTCGTGTATCTGACAGGTATGTCTTGCCTCTTCGGTGAAAGTACTGTGGCTTTAGTACGGTATTGACTTTATTGACGTGCACAGTAGACGCCGTACGTTATCTACTATACTCCGAAGAAAATTATACTTAGTTTTAACTTTATCGCGGGAAAATCGATAAACATTTTTTTTTCTTAATTCAGGCATAAACATTTATTTTTCAAATTCGTAACAGATATCAAATAAATACATAAATACTTAAGTATGTATTCTCATATTCATTTACATCCATACACACAAACAGACCATAAATCTCAAGGTCCACTTTGTTCCCGTCACGATCCATTTGAAAGATGCTTTGCTGGGAGAGCGAACGGCGAGATTGCTAACGGGCGCACTCGTCCTTAGCCAGTCCTCACAAAGAGAAGGAAACTGATTTTAAGTAGCATAAAAAGTAATAAAGTAAAAAGCTTACCAAACTAAACACTATATCATATCACTTTACATATTACATATAGTATCAACATGAAGTTTTAAATATTTTTATATATACAATACTATATTTCATATATGTTATATAACATAC
Source organism: Penaeus monodon (assembly GCF_015228065.2). Lineage (NCBI taxonomy): Eukaryota > Metazoa > Arthropoda > Malacostraca > Decapoda > Penaeidae > Penaeus > Penaeus monodon. The sequence continues at coordinate 35,399,469 of NC_051401.1, read as the reverse complement.
AATATAGATATTACATATAATACACACCGTATTATAAAGATCATATATATCACAACTGCCTTTCTCTGTTTTCCCGTTCTTTATTCTCTTTGTTCAGTGCAATGGCGATCATTGCCAACTCTTTTTTTTTTTTTTTTTTTTTTTTGGGGGGGGGCACCAAACAACGATGATGTATTATATGTTCAGTTCAGTAAGAATTTTGGCCAGCGCGTTTCAGCTACCTAAAGCTGTCTCAGCTGATTCATTATCACTGATTGTTAACTGTTGTGGCCAGATTGCCTGTAGGTCTCTACCCTCTACCCTCCAACTCTGGAAGCAGTGGTCGGTGATACATGTTTGTGAGTAGGTTTATGTGCTTGCACTCTTGCATCGTTCGTTTGAGATTTGCGAAGTTCTGGCTTCGCCCGGTCCTTCATGCATATGGCCCGGCCTGTGCCAGCTATTTATGTCTCATTTTATTCTCTGACACTCTAAGCTTACCTTGGTGGCGAGATTGCCAGCAAGGGCTCCTGCCGCCTTGGAGTAAGCATGGGCATAATCTCCTTACCAACCCGGAGGCTGTTGTGGGCAGACCTTGTCTCAGATAATGTGTTCACAATTCTATAAGTATGTACCAACGTGGCACTCGGCTTGCCACAGTGCATGCAACAACTGTCTGCATGGTCAATTGTCTCTATGATCTGCCGTGCCCAATGGTAACCTAGTCTAGAATGACTTCGGTACCTCTATCAATTGCTTCAGAGTGCCAGTGGCTCATAGCCTGTGGCGTCTGAGTACTATCTGCCCGAGGAGGAGGATCTCGTTTTCTCTGTGAAGCTGCAGGGGGAAGGCACAGGCTGTGCATTACACTTCTGCCTTAAGATTTTTCGGCTCGGTTTTATGATCATGGAATTTGGGGGCATAACCCTGCCAGTGTCAGCTAGTCTGTCAGCAAGCTCATTCCCTCTGATGCCTATGTGGCTAGGGACTCAGTTTATGATTATTCTTCTACCCTGAGCAAGGATCCTTTGTGCATTGGTGAGGACAGTGTACAGGAGGTAGATGTTGTCTTTGGGTGAGCTTTGCTGTAGACAGTCAATGGCTGCTCTGGAGTCTGTATGTATGACCACATGTCCTTCCCTCAGGGATGCGTGAACTAGGGCTCCCATGATTGCATCTGCCTCTGCCTGTAGAGAGGAGGCGTTGTCTGTTACCCTCATGGACATCCTTTGCTGCAAAGCCGGCCCCCTGCAGTGTGGTTTAGGGGATCGACTGATCCATCCATAAAAGTAGGTTCTACTACCCAGAGGAGTGATGAATAGAATGACCCCTTAGCTTGTGCCTTTAGACTAGGCATGATGTATTGATTCTTTCTCCTTAATAAGCTCATAACAGAGAACTCAATCAAGGTTTGTCCCCACGGCAGGGCCTCAATAAAGTTGGGGTGGGAGGAGTCCATGCCCTTAGCAAGTAGTTGTTCTCTGGGCCGATAGTGTATCAACACCCTGGCTATGTGAGACAGCCAGGAGTTGTTTGCAATCAGCTCGTGGTCTTGTTCTAGGTGTCTGAGTATTTTTTGTCTCATGTTTGTATTCCTGGGAGCTTAGATGACCTTTGAAAAGAACTGGGCTGCCATTAGATCAACTCGTGATTCCAGGGGGAGAAGGTATGCCTCCATGAAGAGGTTGAGGGCCTCCGTCTACCTTGGGGCACCCAGAATGATCCTGGCAGCTTCATATTGAACTATCTCCAATTTTTTCTCTTAACCTTGGCATTGCGGCAATCAGGGAGACAGAAGCATAGTCCTCAACGGGACGGATGGCATGCTCTCATGACAGACAGCCTTGCTTCAGTTCGGTCAACCAAGTAGAGGACCTCCTTTTTAAGGGAGAGGGTCTGGTCAAACATTACCCCCAAGGTATTGGAAGGCCTGGTCCCATTCTTAGTCCATTATCTGGATTCTCAGACTTGTGCCTTGAACATTTTGTCCCAGAGCCATGGCTTTGGATTTGGCTGCAGAGATCTATAGTCCTGTCCTACAGCACTCCTCAGATACAAGGCCCAGACTGCTCTGGACTTTACTTAGGCAGTGTGGTCCATTGGAGATGATTGCGAGATCGTCTGCATAGGAGATAATCTTGCACTCCATTGGGAGGTGTATGTTGAGGATGCAAAACATTAAGGTGTTGAAAAGACTGAGGACCTCATCCTTAGGTGTTCCATTTTCTAGTGGCATGTGCTGTGATGGGTGACCTTGGAATCTGACTTTGTTCTGTTCCTGAAATAGTCACCTATCCAAGCCAGGAGCTTTCCTCTGATTCCCTTCTGGCTCAGGGTCTCCTGAATAGCAAGAGAACTTGCTAATTCAAAAGCCTTTTCCAGATCTAAGAATATTACCGCAGAAGTGACAATGCTGATTGTACTTAAGAGTGTGGCTATGCTGTGTGCTGTACTCATACCCCTTGTGAACCCATGGAGGTGTTCGGCTTAGCACTATTCTCTCGGCCGTCTTGACCAGACAGCTGAGGAGAGAGATGGGGCTTTACTTCCACCTTTGTTTGGTGGCTAGTACTCCCAGCCAGGGTAAGGGAAGTTCCCAGACTTTAAATTCCAGGCCCCAATCCCTGCCGTCCTTAGGGAAAATTTTGGGGGGGCAATCCCTCGGTACTTTGAGAAGAAATTTTTTGTAGGGGTTTTTTGCCTGGAAAGTTTTTAATTATTGGTTGGGACTCCTTTTTCCCTTGTATAAAAGTCCGGGTTTTTAAAACTTCCTGGTGGCCAGTTAGTTAGACTGTTGGGCTGCTTGTTTATGGACTGAAAGTCTTTGCTTCAAGATTTCCCCCTTTTCACTGGGGGTTACTGCCTGCCCCAGGGGGCCAAGGTAATTTCGGGGGAAGGTTTCCCATAGCTTTTTCCATCTTATTGGCTTTGGCTTTTCCTGGGCCCTTCATGGGATAGTTCGGGTGCCTAATGTTTCTTACATTTCCTCTTTTGACCCATTAATTTCCCCAAAGCCGGCGTCCATACCCCAGGCCCCCTCCTTTAATGTTTTGGTCTTGGTTTTATTAGAGAAAGCATTTCAAATTCCCCTTTCACGTTGGGGGTTTCCTGCCGCATCCAAAGTCCCTGAAGGGCCGGGATGGCTGTTTCCATTTGGATTCCCTTGATCATTTGGGCTGGGCCAGACCTTTTGGATGTAACTCCAAATGGTTTCTGTACATATTGAACACCTTAACCCCCCAACCCGGGTGGCCAAGAAAGGTTCAACCCCTCCACATTTTGGGCTCGGCTATTGAGAAAAGGATTTGAAAGCCGGGCACGCCCAACCTGGATTCCAGCCTAAGGACCCAGGTTGGGTCAAAGGGTCTCCCCCATGTCCCGTCTTGGCGCGGGCCCCCTCGTTCCGCCCTTACACAGGCTGTGTATTTTAAACCCAGGGCCCCCCAAAGGTAAATCAACGAAAGAGATTCTCTCTCCCTTCCCTTTTCCCTGCGGGAAGGGTTTTAAGGACGACCCCAAAGGGTACGGTTCCCAAAGGGTTTGGGGACGGGGCCCAGCTGGCCGGGCACCGGAAGGGTCACCTGTTCCCTCAACCGTGTGTTTTCCCAGGGACAATTAAAGGGATCAGCCCCCGGAGAAATCTCCTCCCCTCTTCCCCTTCCACGGTAAACGGCCTTTTTGGAGAAAAGGAGGGGATGTGGTTGGCAGGTCCCGGGGGGGCCCTCCAGCCTACCTTCCCTATGGTTTTTCTGGCATTAGGATACCGGCCCCTTCCCCTGAACTGGCCCCTCTTCCGCGTCCGGAGGGTGGGCCCATTTTACCCGGGGGGATGTGCTGGGGGCTTAGAGGCCTTCCCTTACCTTTCCAAATTCCCATTTTTGTTAGGGACTGGTGGCAACCTTTCTGGTGACGGGCCCCTTTTTTCCCTGTGTCGAACGTGGCAGGAACCCCTTTACCTTTCCGCGGGGGGGTTTTGTCTTAGAGCTGCCAAACCGGACATAAGTTCCCTTTTTTGTTAGGGACTGGTAAAATTGTCTCCCTCCTTTAAAATGGGGTCGTGGAGGAGAGCCCTTGTCAGGCCTTCAGAGGTTGTTTAATAGAGTGTTAGGAACTCAACCCTGAAAAGCCCTGGAAAAAGTAGTTTTTCTCCCTCACTGTGATGAAAAGTCTGTGGTGCTTTTCAGGGGAGAAGACTTAGAACAGGTACAGGCCCCTTCTCTCACTGAGGTGAAACTTTGGTGTTTCAGAGAGAAGGGGGAATTCACTGTTAAACTCACCCTGCCAAAAAGGACTGCCTGGGAAAAAAGTCAGCCTTCCTCTCCTCACTGTGATGGAAACAGTCTGTGGTTGGCTGTTTCCAAGTGGCAAAGGAGCTACTGAAACAGGTCAGGACCCCCTTCTCTCACTGAGGTGAAACATCCTTTGGATGTTAGAGAGAAGAGGGACCCCCTCAAAACCGTCCTGCCATAGGAACCTCCTGGAAAATGTTAATTTCTCTCCCTCACGTGGTGAAACAGTCGTGGCCGCTGTTTTCGAGGGATGAGGAACTGACAGGAACAGGTGCAGGACCCCCCTCTTTTCCAAAGAGGTGAAACAAACCTTTGGGCGTTTCAGAGAAAAGGGATTCCTTGGAAAAGGTACAGGTCCCCTCTGAGGGAGCGGAGAGGACTGCCGGGGAAAAGTGAAAGAGCTCCCCTCACTGAGGGGAGCAGAAGTGTTCCATCAATGAATTCCCCCTGTAGGGGAAAGGGAAACCCCTCTGGGATACCCCCCAGAGGTTGTCACCTACCCACGGTTGCGTGCGTGGCACCCTTGTGAGCGGGAGACGGGATCCTGGAGGTTGAGCGAGCGTGCACGAGAGCCCGGGCGGCTGCAACACGCTTTTGGGTCTCTTTTCTGGCAAGACAGGCGGCCGTCCAGGCCCGGTCAGGTCATGGTGGTCTCCCGGGAGGCTAGGGTCCAAGCAGTTTTGCTGCCGTTGGTACCCACACCGTCCTGGGACCAGTGCAATCGGCTAATGGCTGCGTATATCCACTCATCACCCCTGTTGCTGTTAGACATTGGTTCTAGCACTCAGCTTCCCCTGTGGACTCCGTGGTGGTGGGGGCGGATGGATGAAGCACTGCCAAGTAATATGGAAATTTAAATCAAAATCCCCACAGACCAGACCTTACTGTTGACGACCCGTGCAAGGCCCGCCCAAAGGCAGCCACCCTGAAGTTTAAACGTGCCTCCGGGTGAAAAAGAAAACCCGAGCACAGGATGACATGTATGCCTGCCCAAATTTTGGCGGAAAAGACGAAATAAACCATGTACAACTGTCTGTCCCCAGATTCCAACAGATGGACTTCGTGCTGGCCCTCCAGGCCGACCAAACCCGGGGAAGGGTCCTGAGCCCCTCGACGCCCCCATGACTGAATGGGAGCACCATGAACCAGCCGAACAATGGTGCCCTCCACGAGCAAGCCCCAAAGCCGAAAGGGCGGACCGAACGGCGAGGCCGGAGACCGACTCTGATGGCGAGTCTGGACCCCAAGGCGTTTCCGCAATTAAGGTCCCCTTTAAACTGAAGGCTTCGACAATGCCTACCAAATGGTAAGGGCATTGGAGAGCCAGCGAAAAACGGCTGTCGATCGGGTCGCGAGATCAGGGCATGTCATCGTGCCCAAAGATCAAGCCACCTTTGTTTCCTGCAGGAGAAAGGAGTTAAAAGTAGGGGAATGTGACCCTCTCGCCATGAACCCCGAGGAAAGGAGTCAAAAATGGTGCTACTTGGTTTTCTCAGTTCATACGATGTGGAGGTATACATCACACCCCAGTCGGGAGCTTCCGATTGTCGAAGGGAAGACTCCAACCAGGCAAGCCCTGGTGACCATGAAAGGTACCCCAAGCTCCACCCTGATCGGGTAACTGGGGTACCACACCCCCGACTTATGGCCCGAACCACTTCGGTGCTTCAAGTGCCGAGTACGGACCCACGGGCTAACTGCACAGCCAGGCCAAAATTGGGTCTGTAGCAAGGCACACAATACCGAGGTGTGCATCAAGGCACATAAAGAAGAAAAGAAGGACACAACAGCAAATGTCCTAACTGTGCCAAGAGGCATCACGCCTGGAGCCTGGCTTGCTCTGTCAGGAAAGAGGCGGCCCTCAAACGGCAAGAGGTTGCTAAAAAGCGACCAGACTTTGTTCCTGCCCCCCCAGGCACCTACGTCTGGGGGAGGAACAAAAGCGAAAAGGCTTCCCGACCTCCTAAGAGGAAGGAAGCTGCCCCCCAGCCGAAACCGGAGATCTCCGACAATCAGGAGTTCCCCAAGTAAAGAAAGTGCAGAGGAACCACAGAAAAAAAGGGTTTTCCAACAGCCCCACACGGTCCCCCCCGGGACCCAGAAGACATGTTCTTCAACGAGGGGACATGTAAATCCTGATCATGCTGTAGTCCAGCAGGGGCCCAGTATCCTTGTCCAGGCCCGAGGAAGAGGCGGATAAGGCAGTCAATGTTGCCATGAGGGACACTCAAACAGACTGTAAAAAGCATAAAGGGAAGGAAGAGGAGAAGGCCAAATCACCCCAATCCTCTCCCTCAGCCCAGGTCGAGACTCCCCTCCCTCTCCAAGCCAGGCTATGCCCTCACGGGCCCGAGCCTAGCCAGGCTATGCCCTCACGGGCAGAGCCTAACCAGGCTGATTCAGTGCCACAAGCCGAATCAGAAGAAGCTGAGCCTGCCCAGGCAAGGCCAGCCAATGCACAGAAACAGCCTGGCCCGAGAAAAAGCCAAACAGAGCTACCAAAGGCTCTCCACCCCCCCAGTGGATCCAGGGATAGCCTGACAGCCGAAAGAGACCCCTCAAGCAGTGAGGATCTCACAATGGAGTTGTCAGACTCCGACCGTCAACCCGAATGTGACAATGTCTCTGATGTAACTATCAATTAGTAACATCATGACACGCAATCTAAGTATTCTGCAGTGGAACATCTGTGGCTTCTCCTCAAGGAGTGCCATCCTCCACGCAATAGTGCGATCAAGGAGCATTGACATCGTCATCCTCCAGGAGACATTATCAGCGGAAGCTGTTCGCTTCTCAGGGTATCACGTCTACGCGCTGCCACGTTCCGATGGCAAAAGAGGCCTGATGACCCTGGTGAACGCAACAATTCCCTACTCCGCAATAGCCGATGCACCGCACTGTGGAGAAGATGTTGAATCTCTTGCCGTCGAGATTCACTGGCCGGGGGTCCCCTGAAATTGTACAAGTGTACAGCAGGCCCCCACTGTAGTAGCTTAGACATCAGCCAGGTATGTGCTTCCGCAGCACACGACCGAGTGATCATAGGGGGAGACTTCAATGCACACCACCCCATCCTGGCTCCCCGCAGGGCACCGGATGCGGCTGGCCGTCACATAGCCAACGTGCTCGAGACATTCCCCGAGATCGTCTCCTCAACAGCCAGGAGCCAACGCATGTGAGAGGAGGGGTCCTAGACCTCACCCTGGCCACTGCGACTCTGGTGGAGGATTGGCTGGCGTGTCGATGAGACCGTCACTAGTGACCATTATGGCACTATAAAAAACCCTCATGGATAGTGGCCAGCCGAAATACCACGACCCAATCCAAGATGGAAAACAGACAAGGCCACTGGCAGGCGTTCCAGAACGCCTTGGCCCGCTGTCTGAGAAGCAATGAACCCACACAGAGCGAAAAAGTGGAAGTGCTACAAACCAGACTTGTAAAAGCCATTGATGAGGCAGCCTCACTGACCATACCCAAAACTCGGCCTGGGTCCAGGAGTCACAAGGACGCCTGGTACTTCAATGACGAGATGAGGGAGGTCAAACCCCAGGGTAAACATGTGCCGAAAACATTTCCGAAGGCAAAGAGCCCCGACAACCTAGCCCTCCTAAGGGAGGCTGTGAGGGATGCCAAGGAAATGCCAGCAGAGTGAGGCAGGAAAAGTGGCTTGGAATGGTGTGAGTCTTTCGATCACCGTACCACCCTCTCAGAGCTATGGCAACGGGTCAAGCGAGCCACCACCGCTCAGCCCTGAGATGCACGCACCACGCCCCCAGGCAGAGGCCAACAGACTGGCGCAAGAGTTCTCGCGAGAACGAGCAGCGACAGTCTGCCAGCCGAATGAGGGCAAGACAAGAACGCCTACAACCCGACAGACTTGCTCACTCAGAGAAAGGGGAGCCGAACCCGATAACTCAGACGTTATCTTTTCTCTGAGGGAACTAAGAGATGCACACAAAGCCAGTTGCAACTCAGCCCCGGGCGATACGGGATCTCGTACCCCATCATCTCCGTCTGGGACTGGTAGGTGGCTTGCATTCCTGCAACTCATTAACAGGTCCTGGGAAACTTCCATCTACCCCAGAGCTGGAAAAGGGCTACCATAGTTCCCTCCCTAAACCAAAGGAGCCGGGGAGGTATCGCCCCATCTCTCTCCTCAGCTGTCTGGACAAGACTGCCGAGAGGATGGTACTGAACCGGCTCCAATGGAAAATGGGGGCCCCCCCACGAACACCTCCACAGGTTCACCAGGGGCATGAGCACAGCGCAAAAGCATAGCCACGCTCTTGAGCACAATAAACACGGGCACATCTGTGGCAGTATTCCCTTGACCTGGAGAAGGCTTTCGAATTGGCAAGTCCTCTTGCCATTCAGAGAGCCTGATCCAAAAAAGGGAAACAGAGGTAAGCTCTTGGGTTGGATAGGTGACTACTTTAGGAATGAACAGCCAGAGTCAAATTCCAAGGTCACCTATCACAGCACATGCCACTAGAAAATGGAACGCCACAGGGTGGGGTTCTCAGTCCAGCCCCTTTTTTAAAACACTAATGTCCTGTATCCTCAACATAAACCTCCCCGTGGGGGGCAAGATCATCTCCTATGCAGACGTCTTGCTATCATCTCCACTGGAGCACACTGCCTAAACAAAGCCCCGCGTTGTCCCGGCTTGGTATCCGAGGAGTGTTGCAGGACAGGACTAAAGATCTCTGCAGCAAATCCAAAAACCATGGCTCTGAGGGCAGAGAGTTCAAGGCACAAGTCTGAAAAACCAGGGAATGGACTTGGAGTGGGTTCAGGAATCCTTACCTTGGGGTAAGGATAGACCGGACCCTCTCCTTCCGCCAGGAGGTCCAGTACCTGCTTGACCGAACAAAGGCAAGACTGTCTGTCATGAGAGCAATGAGTGGAAGACGCATAGGGGCCAGACACAGAGTACTAAGATCATTCTACGTACATGCTGTCAGGCCCATTGTAGAGTATGCCTCCCCGCTCTGATTGGCATCAAGGAAAATATAAAGACCGATTGGAGACAGTCCAAAAAGAAGCCGCCAGGGTCATTCGGGTGCCCCAGGTGGGCCAAGGTCCTCAACCTCCTAGTGGAGACAAACCTTTTTCCCCCTTGGCCTCACGAATTGATCTAACGGCAGCCCAATTCTTATCAAAGGTCATCCAGGCTCCCAGGAACACAAGCCTAAAACACAAAATAGTCAGACGCCTAGAACAAGATAACGACCTGTTTGCAAACAACTCCTGGCTGTCTCACACAGCCAGGGTGCTAATACGCCACCAGTCAAAGAACCGCTATGGCCAAGGGCATGGACTCCCACACCCTGACTTGTCGAAGCTCCCCCGTGGGCACAAACCCGATAGAGTTCTCGGTCATGAGACTGGCAAGCAAAAGAGTGAATTTGTACGCCTAGCCTAAAGGCAGAAACCCAGAGGGTCATTGCAACCATCCCCTCCGGGGAGCCGAACATATTACACAGACGGAAACGGGCGATCCCCTTTACCCCACTGCAGGTGCCGGCTTTGCAGCAAGGGATGCCACAATATCCATGAGGGTAAAGACAACGCCTCCTCGCTACAGGCAGAGGCAGTTGCTATCATGGGAGCACTGAGACACGCATCCGTGAGGGAAGGACACGTGGTCATACACACAGACTCCAAAGGAGCCATCGACTGTCTTCAGCAGCGCTCACCCACTGACAACATCTACCTCCTGACAACCATCCGCACAATACACAAAGGATGCTTGCTCAGGGTAGAAGAATTATCATAAACTGGGTTCCCAGCCATATAGGGATCAGAGGCAATGAGCTTACTGACAGATTAGCCGAAATCGGCCGGGGTATGCCCCCAAATCCCATGATAATACATCAGAGCCGAAATTTACTTAGGAGGAAGTGTACGGTGGCGGCCAAAATCCTTCCTCCCGCAGCTTCAAAAGAGAGGAAACGAGACATTCCCCCTCGGCCGTGGTACTCAGAGGGCCCCAGGTATGAACCACTGGCACTCTCTGAAATAAACAACAGAGGTACCGAAGTCATTCTGCACAGAATGCGCCTAGGTTACCACTGTGCATGGCAGATTATACAAACCATAGAACGTGAAGAGAGGTGTTGCATGCATTGCGGCGAGCCGAACGCCACACTGATACACTACTTGGAGAATTGCGTGCACACGCAATTCCTAAGACAACCCCACAGAACACAGCCGTCGTGCTGGTAAAAGAGATTATGCGAGATGCTACACACGGCTACAGGAGCGCCCGCTGGCAATCCCACCGCCACGGTAAGCACCGAGTGTCAGACCAACAAATGAGACAGCCATAAAAAGCTGACACAGACCGGGCCATAAGTGAAAGGCCCGGGCGAAGCCAGAACTTCGCAAATCTCAAGCAAGCAAGCAAGCAAACAAGATCAGCATTCCCCGATCCTCCAGCAGAACCAGACAACAGCACAGCAGCACCACAAGGACTGCCCCGTCCTTAGCCGACTGGGGAACCTACCGGCTCCCCCGTTGATCTCCGACTTTACCACCAACACCCAGCCATACCTGTGGGCACTCACACCCACAACAAACACTCCCCAAAGAGATAAGACACCAGTAACCTTCAAATAGAAGATGACCAACTATCATCTTCTATAGATTGTTGCTCTGACCAGGGTGATCAAGCCTCTTTGTCAGCTATGCTTGGCAGCATGAAGACATGATACCCAGAGAAGCAAACAGTCTCCTCTATTAAGTCTCCTGGGGCATGACAATGTCAATGTTGTGTGTGGAGGATGGCATTCTTTGTATTGAAGCCATAGATGTTCCACTGTAGTATGCTTTATTGTGTGTCATGATATACTTGGTAATAGTGCATCAGCGACGTCTTTATATTCGGTTTCAGAGTTAGTTTTTGTCAGAGTCTGACAACTCTATTGTGAAGTCCTCACTGGTTGAGGATCTCATCTAGTTTTGGGCTTTTTTGTCAGGCTAACCATGGGTCCATTGAGAGGTGAAGATCCTTTGGTAGCTCTGACATTTTGTGAGTTTGGCTTTTCTCACTTCAGGTTTCTCTGTGTATCTTTTCTCTGACTTTACCTGAGTAAGATCAGCTTGTTCTGGCAACTGGCTGCACAGATTCAACCTGTTCTGGCTCTGCCTGAGGGGGTGGCCAGGGTTGGGGTGGGGAGGGGAGTCTCGTCCTGCTGTGAGGGTGGGCTGGTTGGCTCTGTTCAGCTTCCTCCCTTTCAGGACTGCAACAGTATGGGTCATTGCCGTCATGGCGACCGTGACTGCCCTCTCTGCCTCCTCTCTACAGCAATCAACAGGATAGTCATATCTTCCTCGTCAAAGAGATTATCGTCTTTTGGGGGAGGTTTTTTGCAGTGTTCTTTGAACCTTATTCCTGTGGTTCTTATTCTGCATTTTTATTGGAGATATCCGGTGTCAGCTGTGGAGGGGCTTCCTTCCTCTTAGGAGGTCGGGAAGTCTTTTCTCTTTTGTTCTGTCCCCAGACATGGGTGCCTGGGGGAGCAAGAACAAAGTCTGGTCGCTTTTTAGCAACCTCTTGTCGCCTGAGGGCCGCCTCTTTCCTGGCAGAGCAAGCCAGGCTCCAGGCGTAATGCCCCTTGGCACAGTTGGGACATTTGGCTCTTGTGTCCCTTTGGCCTTCCTTAAGGCATAACCTCGGTGTTGTGTGCCTTGCTACAGACACCACATTTAGGCATGGCCTTGCAGCTAGCCTAGTGGTGACCGCTATCTATGGCACCTAAAAAATCGAAGTGGGTCTGGTACATATAGCCCCAGTACCCAGATCAAGGTAGTGATTGGGGCTCCTTTCAAGGTCACCAGGACTTGTCTGGTTGGGCTCTTACCTTTCGACATTCAGGAACCATCCACGACCTGTGGGTGTGATGTTATCAGATTCACATCATATGATAGAGAGAAGCCAAGTAGCACCATCTTGACCCCTCCTATCATCGGGATTCAGTGGCGAGAGACACTTTCCTCCCATCATTAAGCTCCTTGGTTTCCTGCAGGAAATTCAGGGTAGCTTGGTCTTTGCGCATAATAATCATGCCTTGGTCTCTGGTAACTCGGACTGACAAGCAGATTTTTCTTTGCAACTCCAATGCTCTTACCAGCGGGATTGCATCACTGATAGTTTTTCAGATGCCGGGTGTTCACCACTACCCAGGTGGTCAGATCAGTGTTTGCCTCGGTCCTGTATACACTACACTGGAACTGGCTTGGGATGACAAGAGTGCGTGCTTAACACAAACGTTCTTTATGATTATTGTTAAAGTTATTATTCCAATAGTGGTGATTTTTCCCATTAAAACGTAAATTATAATACAGTAATAAGGATACAACTATTTTTTATATTTTGGCTTTCATTTTTGAGCTGATTCATTAATTACGCCAACTTTTCCCTACATATTTTCGTTAATCGGTATGTAAAAGGCTATGGGTGCCTCTGAGCAATGGTTATGATGGTTGGCAGTGATAGTGGTTATAACGGCTTGACTCTTTATTGATGCAGAGTATCACACAGTGAGGGAACACACGAGACAATGTCTTAGGGTAAAGCGCGGGGTCACGGGTCCAAACAACCCGCCCTGAGGGCGAAGGCTGAACCGACCTTACCACGTCGGGCGCTGGGCACGAACTGAGAGGTCAGATGAGGTTAGATAAAATCGTCATCTACGCCCTCGCTGAGTTCTTAACTCGACCACGTGGGCTATTGTCTAACGGGTACACAAATTTCTTATGTACATGCCTAAGGTAGATATCGACTGGAATCCCTTGATGCTTGATGAGTCTTAAAATACAAACTGGTTCTAGAAGAAAAACTATTCATATCTATACTTATTATTATTATTATAGTTATAATGATAACAGTAACAGTAATGATAGTGATGATAATGATAATTAATGTTATTATCATTATCATTATCATTCATAATTATTACTATCATAATCATTATTATGGAGCAGGTGTTGCCTATATATATATATATATATATATATATATATATATATATAATATATAATATATATATAATATATATATATATATATATTATATAAAATATATATAAATATAATAATATATATATATTATATATATATATATATATATATATATATGTGTGTGTGGGGGTGTGTGTGTGTGTATAGATATATATATGTTTTTTTTATGTACACAAATTTGCTCTGGCTGTGACTGAACTTCGACAGTGTTTATTTATGTATCTGCCTTTTGATAAATCTCATAAACATATGTATATTTATTATTCTCGTAAATTAGTGTTTTATTAAACATAATCATAAATATTCTCTAACGATTTTAATGATAATAGTCACGTAAAGACTTTTATCAAACTATTACTCATCACCCATTTATCAATGTTGCCTTTGGGGTCCCGCTGTTTACTTTTAATGACTCTTTTGAGCCTAAAATAAACATCATACCCTTCTTGTACCATTTCCGAGCGTTTATATAAAGTATCTTTAAAGGCTCCTCAAATAGCAAAATGAAGAGTTCAAAAAAAATTCTATGTAAGTTTAGTAGATTCCGGCCCCTAGGGATCTAATGAAAAGGTTAGGGCTAGTTATTTCTGTTCCGCAATTATTATATTCGACCCGATGTAGTAAATAGAGTTAAGTTAAGGCGCTGGCCTCAATTATCTATTGTTGACACCACAAACTTTCCTCTTTCTGAGTTACTCTTACTCAACATTCAGGACACCTTCCAAAACAGTTTGCAGTAGACTGCAACTTCTTGTTGGCTACTGCAAGTAGCTGAATCATAGGTCAGCTGCATTTGATACCACAAATGAATACATAAAGTTATTCGAGTTTATATTTAGAATCCAAAATGGAGAAGGAAATTCTATCCTGGTCTTCCGCTTTAAAAAAAAAACATGTCTGATTGTAGCAGGCTGAAGCTGAACTCTGTTCGACACAGACTGACGAAATTTATAATCGACTTAAAGTTATATATATTCAACAGTAAGTTTCGGTGCTTTGAGCAGCTGTGGACCTAATATCTACCCCATGTAGGTGATGACAGTAGGAAGGGTCAGAGGAGGGATTAGTATGTAAAACTTAGCTTCCTGGTACCCGCCGCGATTTTTTGTAAAAAATAAAAGAAAGAACATATGTGGGAAAAAATCGTGTCCGGATACAATGATACAAAAATACCATTCTGTTATGTTTACATTTTTTTTTCATAAATGATTGCTGTATCTTTCCGAAACCCATAATTGTTTCAGACATTTCTGTAAGAATTAATATTTCACACTTGATTGTTTCTAACTTTTTGACAAGGACATTACCTATGTCATTACAACAAATCAGGTTTTCATATTCTGTACCTAAACATTTTCTAGTACAGTCTGTTATCAAATCAGCTAATCATTATACCTCAGTGTCACCAGTATTGGGCTCTATATGCAAACGCCAAATACTGCAATTTATTTCAATCCGTGTGGGCAGCCGGGCGGAGTCTCGACGCTGTCAGACGTAGAAAACCATCGATCAAAATATCGTACGCTTAATAAAAAACAGCCTCTCACACAGTTCTGTAAACTCTGGTGTTCCCTTTCAAACGCTAAATCTTCGCCTTACAGTTGTTTAATGTAGGTCTACAAGAAATAATAGGATTGTTGTTGTAATTTATGAATGACTGCACACCCCCCCCCAATTGGACGCATCACCTAGAAATTCTGGGTCATAACTATTTGTCCTAAAAACACAATTTTAATGCATTTGATAATATTACTTATGACTTCCACATCCTACAACCTCCCTTCCCCAATTCCGTGACGTTGTTGTCTTGGGGAGGAGGGCTTAGGAGACGAAGATTGAGGGCCAATGTAGGGAATCACCCCTGCCCTCACCTTGACAAATTTGCATGGTCGTTATTCTTCCTTTCCTTTTCTTCTCTTTTCATCCTCTTCTTCTGTATATCGTAATCGTCAAGATTTTTTTTACCCTTATCCGCCACAATATTTGATCATTTTTACGACATTTGCATAAGCTACTTGATTGACTTCTACTACTCATCCATCGTTGTATTTTGACTACGCCGCTTATGATGTTGACGCGACAGGAATTTTTTCAATACTAAAACAGTTGCTTGTCACCTTCAGTTAAATTGCCTATATAACTTGAAAAAGCTATTTGAAGCCATTTGGATATCTCATTGTACTGCACAGATGTATTCTTGGCGTAATGCTATACCGTATGTGCAAATTTTGTCTTTCTGTATCACAACGTCTTCTTATCATCTCTAACGTTGCATTATGAAAATTATGGTGAGTGGAATGATATCCCACACTGGTTCGTGTATCGACAGGGATGTCTTGCCTCTTCGGTTTGAAAGTACTGTGGCTTTGTCCGTATTGACTTATTGGACTTGACAGTAGGGACGCCGGTACGTTATTACTATACTCCGAAGAAAATTATACTTATTTTAATTTAATCGCGTGGAAAATCGATAAACATTTTTTCTTAAATTCAGGCATAACATTTATTTTCAAATTCGTAACAGATATCAAATAAATACATAAATACTTAAGTATGTATTCTCATATTCATTTACATCCATAACACACAAACAGACCATAAATCTCAGGTCCACTTTGTTCCCCCGTCACGATCATTTGAAAGATGCTTTGCTGGGAGAGGCGAACGGCGAGATTGCTAACGGGCGCACTCGTCCTTAGCAGTCCTCACAAGAGGAAGGAAACTGATTTTAAGTCGCTAAAAAAGTAATAAAGTAAAAAAGCTTACCAAACTTAACACTATATCATATCACTTTACATAGTACATATAGGTATCAACATGACGTTTTAACTATTTTTATATATACAATACTATTTTTCATATATGTTATATAACATACAATATAGATATTACATATAATACACAACCGATTATAAAGATCATATAATCACAACTGCCTTTCTCTGTTTCCCGTTCTTTATTCTCTTTGGTTCAGTGCAATGGCGATCATTGGCCAACTCTTTTTTTTTTTTTTTTTTTTTTGGGGGGGGCACCAAACAACGATGATGTATATATGTTCAGGTTCAGTAAGAATTTTGGCCAGCGCGTTTCAGCTACCTAAAGCCGTCTCAGCTGCTTCATTATCAATGATTGATTAAATGTGTGGCCAGATTGCCTGCGGTCTCTACCCTCTACCCTCAAAACTCTGGAAGCAGTGGTCGGTGATACTGTTTGTGAGTAGGGTATGTGCTTGCACTCTGCAATCGTTCGTTGAGATTTGCGAAGTCTGCTTCGCCCGGTCTTCATGCTATGGGCCCGGCCTGTGCCAGCTATTTATGTACTCATTTTATTCTCGGACACTCTAAGCTTACCTTGGTGGCGAGATTGCCAGCAAGGGCTCCTGCCGCCTTGGAGTAAGCATGGGCATAATTCCTTACAACCGGAGGCTGTTGGGGGCAGACCTTGTCTCAGATAAATAGGTGTTCACCAATTCTATAGATGTACCAACGTGGCACTCGGCTTTCCACAGTGCATGCAACAACTGTCTGCTATGGGTCAATTGTCTCTATGATCTGCCGTGCCAATGGTTACCCTAGCCTAGAAGACTTCGGTACCTCTATCAATTGCTCAGAGGGCAGGGGGCTCATAGCCTGTGGGCGTCTGAGACTTATCTGCCCGAGGAGGGAGGATCTCGTTTTCTCTCTGTGAAGCTGCAGGAGGAAGGCACAAGCTGTGGCATTACACGTCTGCCTTAAGATTTTTCGGCTCGCGTTTATGATCATGGAAATTTGGGGGCATACACCCTGCCAGTGTCACTAGTCTGTCAGTCAAGCTCCTTCCCTCTGATGCCTATGTGGCTAGGGATCAGTTTATGATTATTTTCTACCCTGAGCAAGATCCTTGGCATTGGTGAGGACAGTGTACAGGAGGTAGATGTGTCTTTGGGTGAGCTTTGCTGTAGGACAGTCAATGGCTGCTCTGGAGTCTGTATGTATGAACCACTGTCCTTCCCTCAGGGATGCGTGAACTAGGGCTCCCATGATTGCATCTGCTCTGCCTGTGAGAGGAGGCGTTGTCTGTTACCCTCATGACATCCTTTGCTGCAAAGCGGCCCCCTGCAGTGTGGTTTAGGGGATCGACTGATCCATCCATAAAGTAGGTTCTACTACCCAGATGAGTGATGAATAGAATGACCCCTAGCTTGTGCCTTTAGGACTAGCAGGATGTATTGATTCTTCTCTTAATAAGCCTCATAACAGAGGAACTCCCCCCCAATCAAGGTTGTCCCCACGGCAGGCCTCAATAAAGTTTGGGTGGGAGGCGTCCATGCCCTTAGCAAGTAGTTGTATTCTTGGTCCGATAGTGTATCAACACCTGGCTATGTGAGACAGCCAGGAGTTGTTTTGCAATCAGATCGGGTCTGTTCTAGGTGTCTGAGTTATTTTTTGTCTCATGTTTGTATTCCTGGCGCTTAGATGACTTTGAAAAGAACTGGGCTGCCATTTAGATCAACTCGTGATTCCAGGGGGAGAAGGTATGCCTCCATGAGAAGGTTGAGGCCTCAGTCTACCTTGGGGCACCCAGAATGATCCTGGCAGCTTATATTGAACTATCTCCAAGTTTCTCTTAACCTTGCATTGCGGCAATTCAGGGAGACAGAAGGCAATAGTCCTCAACGGGCACGGATGGCATGCTCTCATGACAGACAGCTTGCTCAGTTCGGTCAACAAGTAGAGGACCTCCTGTTTTAAGGGAGAGGGTCTGGTCAAACATTACCCCAAAGGTATTGGAAGGCCTGGTCCCATCTTAGTCCATTATCTGGATCTCAGACTTGTGCCTTGAACAGTTTGTCCAGAGCCATGGCTTTGGGATTTGGCTGCAGGATCTATGTCCTGTCCTACAGCACTCCTCAGATACAAGGCCCAGACTGATCTGGACTTTACTTAGGCAGTGTGGTCCATTGGAGATGATTGCGAGATTTCGTCTGCATAGGAGATATCTTGCACTCATTTTGAGGTGTATTGTGAGGATGCAAAACATTAAGGTGTTGAAAAGACTGAGGAACCTCATCTTAGGTGTTCCATTTCAGTGGCATGTGCTGTGATGGGTGACCTTGGAATCTGACTTTGTTTCTGTTCCTGAACAGTCACCACCAAGCCAGGAGCTTTCCTATGATTCCCTTCTGGCTCAGGGTCTCCTGAATAGCAAGAGGAACTGCCTAATCAAAAGCCTTTTCCAGATCTAAGGCATATTACGACAGAAGTGGGCCAATGCTGATTGTACTTAAGAGTGTGCTATGCTGTGTGCTGTTTTTTTTTTTTGTTTTTTTAACCCTCATACACCTTGTGAACCCATGGAGGTGTTCGGCTTAGCACTATTCTCTCGGCCGTCTTGACCAGACAGCTGAGGAGAGAGATGGGGCTTTACTTCCCTGGCTCCTTTGGTTTTGGGATGGGAACTATGATATCCTTCTTCCAGCTCTAGGGTAGAGTGGAAGTTTCCCAGGACTTGTTGAAGAGTTGCAGGAATGCAAGGTCACCTGCCAGTCCTAGGTGGGAAATGATGGGGTACGAGATCCCATCAGAGCCTGGGGTTGAGCAAGAACTGTTTTTGTAGGTTTGTCTTAGTTCCCTCAGTGAAAAGATAACATTTGAATTATTGGGTTGGGCTGCCCTTCCATTGATATGAGCAAGTCTGCCTGGTTGTAGGCATTCTTGGTTTGCCCTCAGTTCAGCTGGTAGACTGTTGCTGCTTGTTCTCGCATAGGACCCTTGCACCAGTCTGTTTGCTTCTGTTTGAGGATTGTGGTGCATGCAACTCAGGGCTGAGTGGCTAGTAGCTCGCCTGACCCATTGCCACAGTTCTGTAAGGGTGGTTCGGTGGTCAGAGGACTCCACACCATTCCAGCCACTTTTCCTGCCTGACTCTTATGGCAGATTCCTTGGCATCCCTGCTGCTACCTTCATGAGAGATAAGTTGTCAGGGGTTCTTTGCCTTTGGAAATGTTTTCTTCACATGTTCACTCTGTGTTTGACTTCCTTAATCTTGTCATTAAAGTACCAGGCGTCTTTATAACTCCAGGGGACATGGGCCGAGTTTTTTATGTATAGTCTGTGAGGCTGCTTGATTTATGGCACTGATAAGTCTAGCTTCAAGCACTTCCACCTTTTCACTCTGTGGGGATTCACTGCTTCTAAGACAGTGGGCCAAGGTATTCTGAAAGGCTTGCCAGTAGGCTGTTTTCCATCTTGGATTTGCTTGTGGCATTTGGGCTGGGCCAGCATCCATGTGGATAGTAACAGTGCCATAATGGCTACTTGTGAACAGTCTCTTGAACCACACCATTCTAATTCTCTCCACCAGAGCCGCAGTGGCCAAGGTGAGGTCTAGGACCCCTCCTTTGACATGTATTGGCTCTTGGCTATTGAGAAAAGCAATTTCAGGGAAAGTCTCAGGCACGTTGGCTATGTGATGGCCTGCCGCTCCCAGGCCGAAGGAGCGCATGGAGAGGTGGTGTGCATTGAATGCTCCCCCTATGATCATTCGGTCTTGTGCTGCAGAAGGCACAGGACCTGTCTGATTCCAAAGACTCCTACAACCTGGCGTGCTGACATATTGTACAGCTGAGGGGCCCCCCCCAACCAGGTGGAACTCAACGACAAGAGATTCAACATCATCTCCACAGTGTGGTGCATCGGCTATTGCAGAGCAAGGGATTTGTAGCAGCACGACCCCACAACCTGGAGTTCAGCGTAGTTACCCAGGTTGGGTCACACAGGTCCACAGCCATGTCCGCACTCATTGGACAGCGGGCTCCCCTCGTTCCCTGCGCGCTTACACAGCGCTCGTGTATTTAAGCCACAGAGCCTGAAACAAGATCAAAGGGATCAGCAGCTGAAGAAGAAGCACTTCTCCTCTCCTCTCCTCCCCTCTCTCCCTGCGGTGAATCGGTCCTTAATTGGACGATTCAGAGAGAGGGGATGATCGGTTCCGGCAAGGGTGGCGGACGGGGCGCAGCGGGTGGAGCCGAGCAACGCCAAGAGATTCACCATGACCCTCGATCGTGTGGGCTTGCATGGACATATTAAAAGAGATAACACGCGCCCGGTCCCATGCAAATTCGGCTCGGCTTCTTCCGCGTTTACCGGACGGTGCGCGCCCCCATGTTTGATGCCACGATGCTATGTGCTTGCCATGTGCTTCGTGCCTCCAGCCTTACTCTTTCCTATGCGAATTTTCGGCATAGGGATGACTCTGTGCACACTTTCTGGTGAACTGGACCATCTTCGGGCGCGTGCTCGCCGTGGCCAGACCACCTCCCGCAGGGCGAGGGTGTGTCTTGGGGGGCCTAGAAGGCCTGCCTTACGGTGTGCATAGAGTTGCCATTCTTTTGTTAGGGACGGGTCTGGCAGACCATCTGAAATGGGACTGCCGCTCTTTTCTTTCGAATAGGGCGATAGGCAGGTAGAGCCCCTTGTCAAGGCCCTTCAGCCAGGTTCTGTCTAATAGCAGCTGCTAGACAGAAAACATCAAGTGTTCCTTGATAGGAAAGTACCGGGATACAAGTAGCTTTCTCCCTCACTGTGATGAATAGTCTGTGGGTGACTATTTCAGAGGGATGAAGGAACACTTACTGGAACAGGTACCAGCGTCCCCTCTACTCTCACTGAGGTGAAACTTTGGTGTTTCAGAGAGAGAGGATTCACTTAAACTCACCCTGCCAAAAGAACTGCCTGGAAAAAAGTCAGCTCCTCTCATACTGTGATGGAAACAGTATGTGGTTGGCTTTCAGAGGGACGAAGGAGCTTACTGAACCAGGTACAGGGACCCCCCTTCTCTCACTGAGGTGAAACATTCCTTTGGATGTTTCAGAGAGAAGAGGGATCCACCTCAAAACCGCCCTGCATAGGAACTCCTGGAAAAAAATGTTAATTCTCTCCCTCACTGTGGTGAAACAGTCTGTGGCCGGACTGTTTCAGAGGGATGAAGGAAAACTGACAGGAACAGGTGCAGGACCTCCCTTTTTCTCAATGAGGTAAACAACATTGGGCGTTTCAGAGAAAATGAGGAATTCACTTTGAAAAAGGGTACAGGTCCCTCTGAGAGCGGAGAGGAACTTGCCTGGAAAAAGTGAAAGAGCTCCCCTCCTCACTGAGGGAGGAGCAGAAGTGTTCCCATCAATGATGTCCGTAGTGGAAGGACTCCCCTCTGGGGATACTCCCAGAGGTTGTCAACTACCCACGTGTTTGCCGTGCGTTGGCACCCTTGTGAGCGGGGAGACGGGAGGTCCTGGAGGTTGAGCTGATGCCGTGCACGAGTACGCCCTTGCGGCTAGCAAAACCACGCTCTTTGGTCCTCTATTCTGGCAAAGACAGGCGGCCTGATCCAGGCCCGGTCAGGGTCAATCGGCTGGTTCCCTCGGGAGGCTAGGGTCAAGCAGTTCATGCTGCCGTTGGTACCACACACCGTCCCGTGTGTACCAGTGGCAACGGCTAATTGGCTGCGTATATCCACCATCACCCCTGTTGCTGTGAGACATTGGTTCTAGCACTCAGCTTCCCCTTGTTGGACTCCGTGGGGGTGGGGGCGTGAGTGGATGAGCACTGCCAAGTATATGGAAAATTTAAATCCAAAATCCCCACAGGACAGACCTTACTGTTGACGAACCCCCGTGCAAGGCCAGGACCACTGCAGGCCACCCTGAAGCCTTACAGTGCCTCCGGGTGGCAAAAGAAAACCCCCGAGCACAGATGACAGTGTCAATGCCTGCTGCCAAGAGGCGGACAAGACGAATAAACATTGTACAAAATGTCTCGTCACCAGATGTCCAAACAGAAGGATCTCGTGCTGGCCCCTCCAGGCCCGCACCCAGACCGGAAGTCCCTGAGCCCCCTCAGACGACCCCACTGAGACTGGAATGAGGCAGACCAGCTGAACCACAGCCTGCCGATAAACACTGGTGGCTCCACGTAGCAAGCCCCAAAGCCGAAAGGGCGGACCGAAACGGCCGAGGGCCGCGTAGAGAGACCTTCCTCCCCTCCTCCCCTCTTCGCCTCTTTTTTCTTACCTTTCTTTTTTCCTTCCTTCCGACTCTGATGGCGAGTTCTGGGAACCCCAAGGCGTTTATCCGCAATTTAAGGTCACGTGAAAATGAAGGCTTTCGACAATGCCTACCAAATGGTAAGGGCATTGGAGAGCCAGCGCAAAATCCGGCTGTCGATCTGGTGGCCGAGATCAGGGCATGATCATCGTGCCCAAAGATCAAGCCACCCTTTGTTTCATGCAGGAGACAAAGGAGTATAAAAGATAGGAGGGAATGTGAGCTCTCGCCACTGAACCCCGAGGAGAAGAGAGTCAAGATGTTGCACTGGCTTCTCAGTATCATACATGTGGAGGTGTAACATTCACACCCACAGGTCGTGGAGGCTTCCCGATTGTCGAAGGGGAAGACTCCAACCAGGCAAGTCCTGGTGACCATGAAAGCGTACCCAAGCCCCACCCTTGATTCTGGTAAACTGGGGTACCTATCACCTACGTACTTAATGTGCCCGAACCACTTCGGTGCTCAAGTGCCAGAAGTAAGGCACCACCAGGCTAACTGCCACAGCCAGGCCAAAATGTGTGTTGTCTGTGAGCAAGCACACAATACCGAGGTGTGTATCAAGGCACAATTAAAGAAGAAAAGTAAGGACACAACAGCCAAATGTCATAACTGTGCCAAGGAGGGCATCACGCCCTGGAGACTGGCTTGCTCTGTCGGAAAAGAGGGGCGGCCCTCAAACGCAAGAGGTTGCTAAAAAGCGGGACCAGACTTTGTTCCTGCCCCCCAGCAACCTACGTCTGGGGGAGGAACAAAACGAAAAGGCTTCCCGACCTCCTAAGAGGAAGGAAGCTGCCACCCAGCCGAAAACCGGAGATCTCCGACAATCAGAGTTTCCCCAAGTAAACAACAGTTGCAGAGGAACCACAGAAAGAAAGGTTCCCAACAGCAACACACGGTCCCCCCCAGACCCAGAAGACATGTTCTTCAACGAGGGGACATGTCAATCCGATCACTGCTGTAGTCACAGCAGTGGGCAGTATCCTTGTCCGACCGAGGAGAGGCGGATAAGGCCAGTCAATGTTGCCATGACATGGACACTCAAACAGACTGTGAAAAGCATAAAAGGGACAAGGAAGATGGAGAAGCCAAATCAGCCCAATCTCTCCCTCAGGCCAGGTCGAGACTCCCTCCCCTCTCCAAGCCAGGCTATGCCCTCACAGGCAAGAGGCCTAGCCAGGCTATGCCCTCAGGGCAGAGCTAACCAGGCTGGATTAAGCTGCACAAGCCGAATCGAAGAAGCTGAGCTGCCCATGCAGGCCACCAATGCACAGAAAAGCCTGGCCCGAGAAAAGCCAAACAGAGCTACCAAAGGCTCTCCACCCCCCAGTGGATCAGGATAGGCCGACAGCCGAAAGAGGACCCTCAAGCAGTGAGGATTCACAATGGAGTTGTACGACTCCGACCGTCAACCCGAATGTGACAAGTCTAGATGTAAACTATCAATTAGTAACATCATGACACGCAATCTAAGTATTCTGCATGGAACATCTGGTGGCTTCTCCTCAAGGAGTGCCATCCTCCACGCAATAGTGCGATCAAAGGAGCATTTGCCACGTCATCCTCCAGGGAGACATTATCAGCGGAAGCTGTCGCTTCTCAGGGGATCACGTCTACGCGCTGGCCACGTTCCGATGGCAAAAGAGGCCTGATGACCCTGGTGAACGCAACAATTCCCTACTCCGCAATAGACCGATGCACCGCACTGTGGAGAAGATGTGGAATCTCTTGCCGTCGAGATTCAAATGGCCGGGGGATCCCTGAAATTGTAACAACGTGTACAGCAGGCCACAATGTAGTAGCTTAGACATCAGACAGGTATGTGTTCCGCAGCACACGACGAGTGATCATAGGGGGAGCTTCCAAATGCACACCACCCACATCCTGGCTCCCTGCAGGGCACCGGATGCGGCTGGCCGTCACATAGCCAACGTCTCGAGGACATTCCCCGAGCATCGCTCTCGCTCAACAGCCAGGAGCCAACGCATGTGAGAGGAGGGGTCCTAGACCTCACCCTGGCCACTGCGAATCTGGTGGAAGGATTGGCTGGCGTGTCGATGAACCGTCACTAGTGACCATTATGGCACTTAACAACCCTCATGGATAGTGGCCCAGCCAGCAAATACCACGGCACGAATCCAAGATGGAAAAACAGACAAGGCCAACGGGCAGGCGTTCCACAGAGCGCCTTGGCCCGCGGTCTGAGAAGCAATGGAACCCACACAGAGCGAAAATGTGGAAGTGCTACAAAGCCAGACTTGTTAAAAGCAGTGATGAGGAGCCTCACTGACCATACCCTTTCCTGCCCAAACTCGGCAGGGGTCCAGAGGTCCACAAGGACGCCTGGGTACTCAATGACGAGATTAGGAGGTCAAACCACAGGGGTAAACATGTGCGAAAAACATTTCGAAGGCAAGAGCCACGACAAACCTAGCCCTCCTAAGGGAGGCTGTGAGGGATGCCAAGGAAAACTGCCAGCAGAGTGAGCAGGAAAAGTGGCTGAATGGTGTGAGTCTTTCGATCACCGTACACCTATCAGAGCTATGGCAACGGGTCAAGCGAGGCCACCAGCCGCCTGAGCCCTGAGATGCACGCACCACGACCCAGGCAGAGGCCAACAGACTGCGCAAGAGTCTCTGCGAGAACGAGCAGCGAACAGTCGGGCCAGCCGAACTGAGGGCAAGAAAGAACGCCCTACAACCAGACAGACTTGTCACATCAGAGAAAGGGCAGCCGAACCCGATAACTCAGAGTATCTTCTCTGAGGGAACTAAGAGATGCACACAAAGCCAGTTGAAATCAGCCCCGGGGATGACGGGCCATCTCGTACCCCCATTCATCTCCCGTCTGGAATGGTAGGTGAGCTTGCATTCCTGCAATCATTAACAGTCCTGGGAAACTGCCACTCTACCCCAGAGCTGAAGAGGGCTACCATAGTCCCATCCTAAACCAAAGGAAGCGGGGAAGTATCGCCCATCTCTCTCCTCAGCTGTCTGGCCAAGGACTGCCGAGAGGATGGTATGAACCGGCTCCAATGGGAAAATGGAGCCCCACACGAACACTCCACAGGTTCACCAGGGGCATGAGCAACAGGCACATCATAGCCCGCTCTGGCACAATAAACAACGGGCACATCTGTGCAGTATTCCGTACCTGGAGAAGGCTTTCGAATTGGCCAAGTCCTCTTGCCATCAGGAGAGCCGATCAAAAAGGAATCAGAGGTTAAGCTTCTTTGGCTGGATAGGTGACTACTTTAGGAATAGAAACAGCCAGAGTCAAATGCCAAAGGTCACCTATAACAGCACATGCCACTAGAAAATGAAACGCCCACAGGGTGGGGTTCTCAGTCAGCCTTTTTAACACACTGATGTCCTGTATCCTCAACATAAACCTACAGTGGGGTGGCAGATCATCTCCTATGCAGACGATTTTTCTATCATCTCCACTGAGCACACTGCCTAAAACACAGCCCAGGTTGTCCGGACTTGGTATCCGGAGAGTGTTGCAGGACAGGATAAAGATCTCTGCAGCCAAATCCACAAAGCCATGGCTTCTGGAGACAGAGAGTCAAGGCACAAGTCCTGAAAATCCAGGAATGGACTTGGAGTGGTTCAGGAATACCTGTACCTTGGGGTAAGGATAGACGGACCCTCTCCTTCCGCCAGGAGGTCCAGTACCTGCTGAACCGAACAAAGGGCAAGGACGTCTGTCATGAGAGCAAGGAGTGGAAGACGCATAGGCGGCCAGACACAGCAGTTACTAAGATCATTCTACGTAGATGCTGTCAGGCCCATTGTCGAAGTATGCCTCCCTCGCTCTGATTGGCATCAAGAGAAACATATTAAAGGACCGATTGGAGACAGTCCAAAAACGAAGCCGCCAGGGTCATATCTGGGTGCCCCAAGTGGCAAGGTCCTCAACCTCCTAGGTGGAGACAAACCTTTCCCCTTGGGCCTCACGAATTGATTTAACGGAGCCCAATTCTTATCAAAAGGTCACCAGGCTCCCAGAACCACAAGCCTAAACACAAAATAGTCAGACGCCTAGAACAAAGAACGACCGTTTGCCCAAAACACCCTGGCTGTCTCACAACAGCCAGGGTGTAATACGCCACCAGATCAAAGAACCGCTACTGGCCAAGGGCATGGACTCCCACACCCTGACTTTGTCGAAGCTCCGCCGTGGGCACAAACCTCGATAGAGTTCTCGGGTCATGAGAATTGCAAGCAAAATAAGAGTGAATATGTACGCTAGCTAAAGGCAGAAACCAGAGGGTCATTGCAACCATCACCCCTCCGGGGAGCCGAAACCATATTACACAGAAGGATCGGTCGATCCCTTGACCCACACTGCAGGTGCCGGATTTGCCAGCAAGGGATGACCACAATATCCAGGAGGGTAACAGGACAACGCCTCCTCGATTACAGGCAGAGGCAGTTGCTATCATGGGAGCACTGAGACACGCGTCCGTGGGGAAGGACACGTGGTCATACACACAGACTCCAAAGGAGCCGTCGACTGTCTCAGCAGCGTCACCCACTGACACATCTACCTCCTGACAACCATCCGCACAATAGCACAAAGGATGCTTGCTCAGGGAGAAGAATTATCATAAACTGGGTTCCCAGCCATATAGGGATCAAGAGGCCATGAGCTTACTGACAGATTAGCCAGAAATCGCCGGGGGTATGCCCCCAAACTCCCATGATAATACATCAGGCCGAAATTTACTTAGGAGGAAGTGTACGGTGGCGGCCAAACTCCTTCCTCCTGCACTTCACAGAGAGGAAACGAGACTATTCCCCCTCGGCCAGTGGTACTCAGATGCCACAGGGCTATGAACCACTGGCCCCACTCTCTGAATAAACAAACAGAGGTAACCGAAGTCATTCTGCACGAATGCGCCTAGGTTACCACGTGCAGGCAGATTATACAAACCATAGAACGTGAAGAGAGGTGTTGCATGCATGCGGCGAGCCGAAACGCCACAAATGATTACACTACTTGGAGAATTGCGTGCAACACGCAATTCCTAGACAAACCCCACAGAACCACAGCGTCGTGATGTTAAAGAGAGTATGCGAGTATGCTTACACCACGGCTACAGAGCGCCTGCTGGCAATCCCACCGCCACGGTAAGCACAGAGGTAGACCAACAAATTGAGACAAGCCATAAAAAGCTGACCAGACCGGGCCATAAGTGAAAAGGCCCGGGCGAAGCCAGAACTTCGACAAAATCTCAAGCAAGCAAAGCAAGCAACAAACCACAGCATTCCCAGATCCTCCAGCAGAACCAGACAACGCAGCCGCAAGCACCACAAGGACTGCCCAGTCCTAGCCGACTGGGGAACCTTACGGCTCCCCGTTGATATCCGCTTTACCACCAACACCCAGCCATACCTGTGGGCACTCACACCCACAACAAAACATCCCCAAGAGATAAGACACCAGTAACCCCCCCCCCCCCACCCCCCCCCCCCCCCCCCCCCCCAACCCCATTCAAATAGAAGATGACCAACTATCTCTTCTATAGATTGTTGCTCGCCAGGGGATCAACGCCTCTTTGTCAGCTATGCTTGTAGCATGAATACATGATACCCCAAGAAGCAAACAGTCTCCTCATTAAATGTCTCCTGGAGCATGACAATGTCAATGTTGTGTGTGGAGGATGGCATTCTTTGTATGAAGCCATAGATGTTCCACTGTAGTATGCTTGGATTGTGTTGTCATGATATTACTTGGTAATAGTGCATCAGCGGACGTCCGTTATATTCAGTTCAGAGTTAGTTGTGTCAGAGTCTGACAACTCTATTTGTGAAGTCCTCACTGGTTGAGGGATCTTCATCAGTTTTGGGCTGTTGTAAGGCTAACCATGGGTCCATTGAGAGGTGAAGATAATTTGTAGCTCTGACATTTGTGAGTTTGCTTTTCTACTTCAGGTTTCTCTGGTATCTTTTCTCTGAATTTACCTGAGTAAGATCAGCTTGTTCTTGGCACTGGCGGAACAGATTCACCTGTTTCTGGATCTGCCTGAGGGGTGGCCAGGGTTGGGGTGGGGAGGGAGTCTCGTCCTGATGTGGGGTGTGGGCTGGTTTGGCTATGTTCAGCTTCCTCCCGTTCGAGGACTGGCAACATTATGGGTCTATGCCGTATGGCGACCGTGACTGCCCTCTCGCCTCCTCTTCTACAGCAATCAAACAGGATAGTAATATCTTCCTCGTCAAAGAGATTTATACGTCTCTTGGGGGCATGGTTTTTCCGTGTTCTTTGAACTTTATTCGTGGTTTATTCTGCATTTTTGTATTGGGAGAATCGTGTCAGCTGTGGGGGGCTTCCTTCCTATTAGGAGGTCGGAAGTCTTTTCTCTCTGTTCTGTCCCCAGGACATGGGTGCTTGGTGGGAGCAAGAACGAAGGTCTCTGCAGTCGCTTTTTAGCAACCTCTTGTCGCCTGAGGCGCCTCTTTCGGCAGAGCAAAGCCAGGCTCCAGGCGGTCTAAGGCTCCTTGGCACACTGTTGGGACATTTGGTGATCTCTTGTGTCCCTTGGCCTCCTTGTGTGGCATAAGGTTACCACCTCGGGTGTTGTGTGCCTTGCTACAGACACCACTATTTAGGCTTGGCCTTGCAGCTAGCCTAGTGGTGGACCGCTATCTATGGCACCTAAAAATCGAAGTGGGTCTGGACATATAGCCCCAGTTACCCAGATCAAGGGTAGTGATTGGGGCTCCTTTCATAGGTCACCAGGACTTGTCTGGTTGGGGCTCTTAACTTTCGACATTCCCAGGAAACCATCCAGACCTGTGGGTGTGATGTTATCAGATTCACATCATTCATGATAGAGAGAAAGCAAGTAGACACCATCTTGACTCTCCTATCATCGGATTCAGTGGCGAGAGACACTTTCCCTCCCCATCATTAAGCTCCTTGTTTCTGCAGGAAATTCAGGGTAGCTGGTCTTTGCGGATAATAATCATGCCTTGGTCTCTGGTAACTCGATGACAAGCAGATTTTCTTGCAAACTCCAATGCGTCTTACC
>NC_051401.1:35357559-35365059 GCF_015228065.2 Penaeus monodon | reverse complement strand
TAAGAAACACATTAAAAATCGGAACGTGGAACGTAAGGAAAATGAAAGAGATGGGTAAATTACATACTGTCTACAACGAAATGGGTAGATACAACATTCAAATACTAGGAATAAGTGAGACCAATTGGAAAAGTAATGGAAGTTTCAAAACTAAAGAAAAAAAGACAGTTCTTTTTTCTGGAAAAGAAGAAGGAAATTATAGTCACGGAGTTGCTATGATTCTCACGAAAAAAACTGCAAATGCCAAGGGGACAGCCCAATAAATGATCGCATTTTTTTAAAAACAGAATACGCAAGACCTCTAATATTAATAATTTTAAAGCTACGCACCAACTAATTGCAAGTGATGAAGAAAGGAAATTTTTTTTAAAACTCTCTCCAAGATACTTTAGAACAATCCCTAACAGAGATTTAAAAGTGATCAGGGGAGGCCTAAACCCCAAAAGGGGAAAAAAATCAAAAAAAATGACACCTTGGAAAATTGGGCCCTTGGAGATAAAAATGAAAGAGGTAAAGTTTTTTTGAATTCTGTAGTACAAATAATTTAGTTATACCCCAATCATTTTTCCCAAACCCCCAAGACACTTGTACACTGGTTTTCACCAGACAAAAAAACACGAAAAACCAAAATTAACTACATTGTGCTGCCAAAATGGAAATTTGCAAAAAAAATTTCCAAAAAAAAGACCGGGTCCGACTGCAACAGTGACACAATCAAACTATCGACTTTAAAATAAACTCAAAAAGAGGGGGCCCCAAACACCACCCTAAAGCTCGACTACAAACTCTTGATAACAATTAAGATTACAGTGTAAAACAAATTTGAAATCTCAATCATGTAAAGATATAAACACCAAAGATTACGGGAAAAGGAAAAGAACTCCTGGAGCCTGCTAAAGAAACATCCCCAAAAAAAAAAAGAAAAATTTCCCCCCTGGATATCTGAAAAACACTAAAAAATTGAAACAAAAGATCCTAAAATAAAAGGTATCAATAACCAAAATACCAAAAACCAATCAAATTTTAAAAATTGATCATAAGAAAAAAGAAACATAAAAAAGATATACCGGGTTTTCTCGATTATGTAAAAGCTTTTGTACTGTTATCACGATATCCTCGGGAAATAACAGTACGAATGAATTTTCCAAAAACACATCATCCAACTAAAAAAAGCCTTTGCCCAAAACAACAGAAACTGTAGAACCACTTATGGGTTAACAGAAGGTTCGAAGTCAAAAAGGATACAACGGGTTGCATTCTTCTCCGCCCTTTTTAAATTATATTCTGAAAAAATTATGAGGGGTGCTCTAGAGAATTTTAAGGAACTGGGATGTTGGGGGATAAAAAATATAAAAATCTGAGGTACCCGATGTATAGTTTTGATTGCCAGCAGTATCACGAACTACAACACTACTAGAAAAAGTTAGAAAAGGAAAGCAAAAAAGGCGGGCTTGTTTCTTAAATGCCAAAAAAACTAAGTCATAAAATTCAAAAAAACCCGGGCAATGAAAAATGATGAACATGTTAAAATAAAGGGAATTTTGTGGAAAATGTGAAGATTTCACTTATCTTGGAGCTTTTTAATAACATATTTTCCCCGGAGTAAAAAGAAAATTCCCATTCCCAAAAAACGCCAAAATGCTCTCAAAAAATCGGGAAAGCCGAAGCATCCTTACCAAAGCGGGGTTATTAAACTCATTATTTTCCTAATTCATCTAGGGTTTGAGTGTTGGGTTTAAGTAGATAGACAAGAAAAAGTCAATATTTTAAAATGTGGTGTTACAGACGAGTACGCAATTATTTGGACAGAAAAGAACGAATGATGAAGTGCTAGAAAAATAAAGAAAAGCCCCCCCCCGACTTTTGGGACATCTTAAACAAGAAAAATTTAAAATTTAAATGGTCTTATGAGAATAAAATTTTGAGAAAATTGCGACAGGGATGGTGTAGGAAAAAAAGGGGAAAAGAGGAAAACCGAAGACAGACTGAGCGACAATAAAAAGATTTTGCGGGCTGCGAGGTACAAGTGGAAAAAAAAAAGCGAAAGATGGGTTTTAGTGGCAAAGGATGGTGGAGAGGTCACGGGCTAAAACATGGCATACCGTTAGAGATGTATTATTATATAAATATATATAATATATATATATAAAATTTTCTTTTTCTAATTTTTCACCCAGAGGCTGAAAAATACATAGAAATACAGATAAAGAGACAAAAACAGGGAGGCCAACAGCGGGCCTTTGGCTGCCCGGAGCGCCTACTGGGTTTGTTTTTACCTGAATTTTTTAAATCACGAGCGGCGCGTGGTGACCGTCGCGCAAATGCTCCTGTTTTAAAATAATTCTAGGAAATAAAATCTAGATACGGCCCAATACGGCCTTTGGCTCCCCAGGAGCGCCGTATCTAGGTTTTTTTTACCTAAATTATTTAAATCAGCGAGCTCGTGCGCGCGTATGTGAGAAACTCAGCGGGGGCCTATATCGCTTTTATGGGCGTCGGCGCGCCACTGCTACGAATTTTAAAACCCCTAAAAAAATTTAAAAAAATAAAAAGACCCCGGGGAATAGATGAAATAACGGAACTAATCAACTATGCTGTAAGAACCACTTAGGGTTTTAACAAAGGGTTCAAAGTCAAACAAGGAGTGCGACAGGTTTTCTGTCCCGCCCTTTTAATATTTTCTAAAACTATTATGAAGGTGCTCAGAAATTTTGAAGGAACTGGGGAGGGTTGGAGGATACAAATAAAAATCTGAGGAAACGCCGGTATTTTTTGTTGCCAGCAGTACACTAAACTAAAAAATACTAATAAAGTTAGAGAAGCAAGCAAAAAGGCTGGCTTTTTCTTAATCCCAAAGAAAACTAAGACAAAGATTCAAGAAAACCCGGCTTGGCAAATGACATTTCAATCAATGGAATGATTTATGGAAATGTAGAGTTCACTTATCTTGGAGTTTTTTAAAACTATACATATGATGTTTTAATGCCAAAAAAACTAAACAAAAGATTCAAAATCCGGAAAGAACAATGATGAACATTTTCAATAAAGGAATATTAGGGAAAAATGTGGGGTTTCACTATCTGGGCTGTTTTAACTAATACAATGATGATTCCGGGGATAAAAAAAGAATTGCCATTGCCAAAAAAAGCACAAAACTCTCAATAACATTGGAAAGACCGAAGTTACCTTCGGGCAAAGCTAGGTTATTGAACTATTAGTTTTCCCAATTGATCTAGGGGTTTTGATGTTGGGGGCTGAAGTAATAGACAAAAAAAAGATCAATGTTTTGAAAGTTGTTACAGACGAGTCCGTATTAGCTGACAGAGAAGGACGAAAGATGAAGTGCTGAGAAAAATAAAAAGTAAAGACCGTATTGGGCATCTTTAACAAAAGGGAAAATTAAAATTTATTGGCTGTAATGAGAAGTAAAAAAATTTAGAAAACTTGCTGACAGGAGGGGAAGGAAAAAAAGGAAGAGCAAACCAAAAAGACTGACGACAATACAAAGATATTTTTGGGCTGCGATGGTACAAGTGGAAAGAAAAACGTAAAAGAGTTTAGTGGCAAGGATGGTGGAGAGGTCCCCGGGTGTTTTTTTTTTAACTAATACCGTTATTGTGATGATATAAAGACTCCCAGAGATAAAAGAAAAATTACCATTGCCAAAAAAGCCCCAATTGCTCTCAAAAACTTTGGAAAGACTGAAACATAACCCCTTACGGACAAAAACGAGGTTATTGAACCCTTAGTTTTCCCAGTTGTGTCTTGGGTTTTGAGTGTTGGGGGCTGAAAAAGTAGACAAAAAAAAAAGGGAAAGTTTTGAATGTGGTGTTACAGATAGTGCTGGTATTACTGGACAGAAAAAAAAACGAATGTGAAGTGTGTATAAAATAAAATTTTAAAGACGCTGTGGAATCTTAACAAAGGGGAAAATATAGTTATTGATCTGTGATAGAAGTAAAAGTATGAGAAAAACTTTCTGAAGGAATGTGATAGGGGAAAAGAAAAAGGGCAAAAAAAAAGACAAGACTGGCAACAACATCAAAGATTTGCGGGGTGCGATGGTACAAGTGGGGAAAGAAAAAACGCAAGATCGAGTTTATGGCGAGGAGAGGAGAGTCCCGGCTGCTAAACATGAACTACCGTTATTTATGATGAGATATATCTATTACAGAAAAACACACCAACACACACACACCACACACCACACACACACACACCACACACACATATATATATATATAAAATATATAATTTTAATATAATATATATATAATATAGTATATATATAAAATATTTAATATATATATATATATTATAAATATATGCCTTTATAAATATATATTTTATATATATATATATATATATTATATAAATGCCTATTTAATAATATAATATTATATTAATTTATATTCCTATATTTTTTATAATATTTATTAAAATTACATATATATATTATGCTTATACCACACACCACACACCCCCCACACACACACCCACCACACACACAACACACACACAATATATTATTATATATAATATATTATTTATTTTAATTTAAAAATTAATTTATATGTATGTATTAAAAATTTACTATAATTGTTAATATTACATAATTATATATTATATATAATTATAATATATTATTTATTATTTTGTGGGTGTGGTGTGTGTGTGTCGTGTGTGGTTTTATCTGTGTGTGTGTGTGGTGTGTTGTGTGTGTGTGTCCCTCCGTGTGGGTGTGTGGTTTTGTATGTGTGTTGGGGTGTGTTGTGTGTGTGTGTGTGTGTTGTGTGGTGTGTGGGTATGGTGGTGTGTGTGTAGTGTCCCCACACATATATGCGACGGAAGGCACGAGAGTCCCTTTGCCACCGAAATGGGATCCGCAGCAAACCCGGTCGGGCTTTACGTCACGGCGGGTGCCTGGGACCGGTGAAACGAGCCGAGTTTTGGGAGCCTTCCTGCGTTGGGTCGGGGAAGGGAAGGTTGTCCCCGCAATGGGGCAGCCGGAGGGAGACACAGGGCCGCTATGAAATGTTTGGGAAAATGAATTTAAAAGGGCGCGAAAGTGCCTGTTTTATCACCCGGCATGTCTGTAGTCCGGTCCCCCGTTAGGGGAGCAACCCCCTGAGACGAGATGAAAATTAATGCTGAAGTGAGATCTCAGAATTTTCAAAATTACTGGTTTTTCCATAAGTGTTCATAACCCTTTAATAGCAAAGGAAAAGATACTCTTGCAATAGCGGAAGTCTTTTTTCCGAGGACTGGTTTAAATGGGTTTCCGGAAACAAAAGGGGGAATTAGTTTCCTAAAAGGATATAAAAGTATATTATCAGTATGAAATTTTACAATTTGAGCATGAAAAAAACAGACTTCACTTGATTTGGTTTTGTAAAGCAAAAACCCTGGTGAAATTGGTGAAAAATATTTCACAAAGAAAATTATCAACTTCTAATGCACTAAATCTAAATTTTTTGTGGTTTCTCAGCTGCCCAAAAACATTTTTTGTTATCTGTCTTCCCTATGTCTGAGCCTAGAATACTGTGTTATGGCATGAATTAGCGAGATTAGGTTTTTCAGGCTCCCTTTTTGGTTTTTATAACAAAAAACTAGTTTTTGGAAATAAGTTTATTACCAGGAGCAGCTTTGCACCTGACTTTCGGGTTTTTGTCAAATAACATATAGATACACAAAAAACTCCAATACTCTCCCCACTATCTTTTACCTAAATTATTCAAGAAAGGTTTTAGGAGCTCTGCCCTAAATTTTCTGAGTATTACTGAAAATTTCTGAGGATATACTAATAACCCCTTTCTACTTGTATTGACAAAGAATATTTTTTTTTGTTAATATATATTTATATATATTTTATATATATTATATATTTATATATATATATATATATATATATATATATATATATATATATGCATTATATATATAATATATATTAATATATTATTACATATTATATATTCATGCTAAATATATTTTATATTATATATATATATATATATATATATATATATTTTAAAAAATTATATTATTAATTATATATATTTATATATATATATTATCATTTTAAAATGCTATATTGCATAAATTTTTATATATATATTATATTATTTATATTATTATATATATTTAATACATATATAAATTAAAAAAAAAATTTTTTTTTTCAAACAATAAAAGGGTTTTTAATTCCCAGAAACTTCAGTAATACATCAGCAAAAATTAGTGCGAGCCCGGAAAACCTTTCTTTAATAATTTTGGGAAAGAAGTGGGGGGAGCTAGTTGGGAGTATTTTTTGGACTAATTTTTTTGCAAACCTGAATCAGGTGCAAAACGCCCGGAAACAACATTAGTTTCCAAACACTACTTTTTTTTTATAAATCCAAAAGTGAGCCGAAAAACACTAATCTCGCTCATATTTCATCATAACACAACTCTAGGCTCAGACATAAAGACAAATAACCAAAAAATGCTTTTGGCACTGAGAAATCACAGAAATTTTAGAATTTAGTGATTAGAAAGTTGATAATTTTCTTTGTGAAATATTTTTCACCAATTTTTCCCCTGGTATTTGCTTTTCTACCAAAATCAAATGAAGTCTGTAATTTTTTCATGCTCAAATTGTAAAATTCATTACTGATAAAATTTCTTTATTTCCTTTTTGGAAAATAATTCTTCCTTTTGTTTCCAGGTAACCATTTTTAAAACCCGTCCTACGGATAAAAGCTTTCCCCTATTCAAGATGATATCATTTCCTTGCTATTAGGGGATGAACACTTATGTGTAAACCCTAAATTTTGCAATTCTGAATTCACTTCAGCTTAATTTTCATCTCTCCACGGTTGCTGCCCTAACGGGGGCCGGCTACAGACATGCCGGGCTGTAAAAAAAAAAGGGACTCTTCCCCGACCTGTTAAATTTATATTGCCAAAATTCTCATCACGGCCCTGTGTTCCCCCCGGCTGCTCCTTGCAGACAACCTTGCCTTCCCCCCCAAAGCAGGGGCAGGCTCGCCAAATCGGGTCGTTTTACCGGGACCAGCACCCGCCGTGACGTCCGCCCCACCGGTTGGGTGCGGATCTCCTTTTGGTGGCAAAGGGCTCTCGTGCCTCTCCAGTCGCATAAATTTTGTGTAACATACACACACACACCATACACAAACACACACACCACCACCACACACCCACACCACAACACACATACCACCACAACACACACCGGGCGGGCACACACACACCACCACAAAACACACACACAGATACACCCACACGACAAAACACACAACCCCAAACCCACACAAAAAATATATTATATATATATATTTTATATATTTTATATTTAGTATTATTTCATATTATATTATATAATTATAACATACTAATATATATATACATTTATAATAATTATATATTATATTTTATAATATATTTTGTGTGTGGTGTGTGTTTGTGTGTGTGTGTGTGTTGGGGGGTGTTGTGTGTGTGT
>NC_051401.1:35356292-35357459 GCF_015228065.2 Penaeus monodon | reverse complement strand
GGGGGGGTTGCGATTGCGGGAGCCGAACCCCACACGAAACTATTTGGAGAATTGCGGCACCGAAATTCCCAAGACAAACCCACAGAACACAGCCGTCGTGCTGGTAAAGAGATTATGCGAGATGCTTACACCACGGCTACAGGAGCGCCTGCTGGCAATCCCACCGCCACGGTAAGCACCGAGTGTCAGACCAACAAATGAGACAGCCATAAAAAGCTGACACAGACCGGGCCATAAGTGAAAGGCCCGGGCGAAGCCAGAACTTCGCAAATCTCAAGCAAGCAAGCAAGCAAACAAGATCAGCATTCCCCGATCCTCCAGCAGAACCAGACAACAGCAGCAGCAGCACCACAAGGACTGCCCAGTCCTTAGCCGACTGGGGAACCTACCGGCTCCCCCGTTGATCTCCGACTTTACCACCAACACCCAGCCATACCTGTGGGCACTCACACCCACAACAAACACTCCCCAAAGAGATAAGACACCAGTAACCTTCAAATAGAAGATGACCAACTATCATCTTCTATAGATTGTTGCTCTGACCAGGGTGATCAAGCCTCTTTGTCAGCTATGCTTGGCAGCATGAAGACATGATACCCAGAGAAGCAAACAGTCTCCTCTATTAATGTCTCCTGGAGCATGACAATGTCAATGTTGTGTGTGGAGGATGGCATTCTTTGTATTGAAGCCATAGATGTTCCACTGTAGTATGCTTGGATTGTGTGTCATGATATTACTTGGTAATAGTGCATCAGCGACGTCTTTATATTCGGTTTCAGAGTTAGTTGTGTCAGAGTCTGACAACTCTATTGTGAAGTCCTCACTGGTTGAGGGATCTTCATCTAGTTTTGGGCTGTTTGTCAGGCTAACCATGGGTCCATTGAGAGGTGAAGATCCTTTGGTAGCTCTGACATTTGTGAGTTTGGCTTTTCTCACTTCAGGTTTTCTCTGTGTATCTTTTCTCTGACTTTACCTGAGTAAGATCAGCTTGTTCTGGCACTGGCTGCACAGATTCAACCTGTTCTGGCTCTGCCTGAGGGGGTGGCCAGGGTTGGGGTGGGGAGGGGAGTCTCGTCCTGCTGTGAGGGTGTGGCTGGTTTGGCTCTGTTCAGCTTCCTCCCTTTCAGGACTGCAACAGTATGGGTCATTGCCGTCATGGCGACCGTG
>NC_051401.1:35348792-35351292 GCF_015228065.2 Penaeus monodon | reverse complement strand
TTTACAGTCGGACAAGACCTCTACACAATATTTAAAATACAGAAAAGATATTGCATACCACATCGCCCGTACGTGTGGGTATCAAGGGGCGCTGTTAGTCAGTGGCAACAGGCTGACAAACTGGTAAACATGCATCGGGAAGACACAGAACGATAAAGAAAACAGGTCCAACTTAAGGAAACACAGTAAAAATAGGAAAGTGGAAACGTAAGGAAAATGAAAGAGATGGGTAAATAAATTATGTTCTACAACGAAATGGGTAGATAACAAAACATTCCAAATATAGGAATGAGTGAGACCCAATTGGAAAAGTAATAATGGAAGTTTCAAAAACTACAAGAAAACAAGACAGTTCTTTTTTCTGGAAAGAAGAAGGAAATTATAGTCAGGAGTTGCTATGATTCCTCACGAAAAAACTGCAAATGCACTAATCGGGTACAGCCCAATAAATGATCGCATTTTTAAAAGTCAGAATACAAGCAAGACCTCATAATATTAGTAATTAGACAATTGCTACGCACCAAAAAACTAATACTGCACGTGATGAAGAAATGGAAATTTTTTAACTCTTCCAAGATACTTTAGACACAATCCCTAACAGAGATTTAAAAGTGATCAGGGAGGCCTCAAGCCAGTAGGAAAAAATAATCTAAAAATACACCTGTGAAAATCGGCCTTGAGATATAAATGAAAGAGGTAAGATTTACTGAATTCTGTAGTACAAATAATTTTAGGTTATAGCCAATAAATTGTTCCAAACACCACAAGACACTGTACACATGGTTTTCACCAGACAAAGAACACGGCAACCAAATTAAATACAATTGTGTGAAACAAAAATATGGAAAAGTTGCATAAAAAATGCCAAAACAAGACCTGGTTGCCGACTGCAACAGGTGACCACTAAACTACTAACTATCGACTTTAAAATAAGACTCAAAAAGGATGGAGCGTCCACAACCACCCTCTAAAGCCATCGACTACAAACTCTTGATAAACAATTACAAGAATTACAGTGTCAAAACAAATTTGAAATAATCAATCAATGTGAAGATGATAAAACACCAAATGAGTTACGGAGAAGGAAAAGATACTCCTTGCTGAGCACTGCTTCAAGAAAACTATCGCCAAAAGAAAAAAGACAAATTCCCCCTGGATATCTGAAAAAACACTAAGTGAAATTGAAACAAGAAGATGCCTAAAATAAAAAGGTATCAATAATCCAGAATACCAGAAACCAGATTCTAAATTTAAAATTGATCATAGAGAAAAACAGAGAACATCAAAAAGACCTATACCTGTGTTTCATCGATTATGTGAAAACCTTTTGATACTGTTGATACGAATCTCTGGAATAACATGTACGATATGAAGTTTCCCAAAACACATTCACCAAACTAATAAAAGCCTTGTATGACAACAACAAGCAACTGTAAGAACCCACTTATGGGTTTAAAACAGAATGGTTCGAAGTCAAACAAGAGAGTACAAACAAGGGGTGCATTCTGTCTCCGCACCTCTTTAATATATATTCTGAAACAATATGAGAGGTGCTCTAGAGAATTTTGAAGGAAACTGTGGATGTTGGAGGAGTACAAAATATCAAATATGAGGTACGGCCGAGGCATATAGTTTGATTGCCAGCGTAATCACTGACACTACAACAACTTACTAGATAAGTTAGCGAAGCAAGCGAAAAGGCTTTGGCTTGTTTCTTAATGCCACAGAAAACTAAGATCATGAGATTCAAAGATAACCGCAATGAACAATGAATGAAAATGTTACAATCAATGGAATGATTGTGGAAAATGCGAAAAGAGTTCAATATCTGGGAGCTGTTTTAATAATAAATATGATGATTCACCGGAGAATCAAAAGAAGAATTACCCTTGCCAAAAACGCCACAATTGCTTATCAATAACACTGGAAAGACCGAAGGCATTACCTACGGACAAAATCTGAGGTTATGAACTCATTGTTTTCCTAAATTTCATCCATATGGTTATGAGTGTTGGTGGTGAAGTAGATAGACAAGAAAAGATCAATAGTTTGAAATGTGGTGTTACAGACGAGTACTGCATACATTAGCTTGGACAGAGAAGAAGGACGAATGATGAAGGCTGAGAAAATAATTGTAAAGGACCGACTGTTGGGAATCTTGAACAAGAGGAAATTAAAGTTAATTGGTCATGTAATGAGAAGGAAGAAGTATTGAGAAAACTTGCTGACATAGGTGGCATAGAAGTAGGAAACAGAGAAGAGGCAAACCTGAAAGACAAGACTGAGCGACAATAGCAAAGATATTTGCGGGATGGCGATGGTAAAGTGGAAAAAAAAAAAAGCGTTAAGACGAGTTTAGTGGCAGAAGGATTGTGGAGAGGTCCACGGCTGACAGCTCAAAACTATGGAGCCATACCAGTTATGCATGATGTATATATTATATATATATATATATATATATATATATTCGGTTTACTAATTTATTCAGCCAGAGGCTGAA
>NC_051401.1:35338792-35341292 GCF_015228065.2 Penaeus monodon | reverse complement strand
TCTCTCTCTCTCTCTCTCTCTCTCTCTCTCTCTCTCTCTCTCTCTCTCCTCTCCTCTCTCTCTCTCTCTCTCTCTCTCTCTCTCTCTCTCTTTCTCTCTCTTTCTCTCTCTCTCTCTCTCTCTCTCTCTCTCTCTCTCTAAATACATATCAGAATACATATCGGTATTTTCATGTAGTTTTACATCATCAATTTGTGAATACTATATATTTTCTCTGGCCAGTGTAGTCGATTACCGACGTAATTTTTTAGACGCTAACCTCGGAAGCTCGAGAAGCCTTTATGAAATGCATAGTATAGGAAAAATGAGAAGAAGTGTTTTTAAACTACTTAATCACATTTTCACTGGCAAAAAATATATATTTTGCCATAATTGTAACAAAAAAACTCATGGCATGGCCATATATGCCCCAGAATATAGGACATGTGCACCATGGCATGTATGTACATGCCACCTGGCAGATAGCCTGGGCATGCCATGGCATGTACATACATGCCACCTGTTGGCAGAGGGTTAATGATTCTGAAATATGTGTGCCCTATAAATTTAGTTTTTCTCCATCTGGCCTACAGTTTTTGTATTATGAAGTGCATGCGATACATTGAGCTTTTTTAAATAAGAACCTTTATTTAGTGTTGTTCAATATTTTTTTTTTTTCATCTCTCCATAATACAGGCATACATGTTGAGCATTGAATAGTAAAGAAATCTTTATTTAAAGGAACTATATGCTATGCTTACCAACTCTTTCCCAAAGAATGGATCAGCTTGATATTTATATATGACTGTTATATATGCATGTGCTATAATTCTCATGCAGTTTTTTTATTTGTTAATTTTTTGTCTTAATTGTTTAGATTATTTACATTTTTTTTCCACACAGAATGCTTTGCAACATTCCAGTTAAGACAGCTTGATTATGATCTATTGATAGAAAATCTAATGTCTGTAACATCTGAAGTTCATTGCCCAATTTTTTTTATAGAATCATACAAAATGGTAAAGGTACAGTTACACCTTATGTGGTTACACACCTAGATTTGAGAAAAAGATGAAATTCTTTTCCTTGTTCTTCCTTCATAGTTCTTTCAAAATACATTTTCTTGCTTTTTATCATACGCATCCTCAGTGTTTAGTAATGAATTGCCAGAGCATATATAGAGTGATCAGAATCATATGTATGGCTGGATATGTGAAGTGAATAGTAATGCGTGATGATGATGATGTAGAAGAAAAAGTGGTTTTACAGTGCTGCATGATAAAGAATGAGCACAAAGGACAAAAAATAATCATAACTTTCATATTGGTGCACTGTGCACGAGGAGGGACTTTAGGTGAGGCAAGAAGGTATTTAAACACCCACCATTAGTTTCTTTATATTTTAGAACTTAAAACTCTACTGTTCTATAATGCTGATATAGGCATGTTTCTGAGCAGTATCTCGTTTTCAAATATTTATTTTTATTATTCATATATACTATGATTGGTTTTGTTTTCCATAAACCTTTATTTAATCTCATAAAGCTCTTTTTGAATTGTCAGCATTAAACTTACACACCTCTGATCCTCAACACCCATGCCATTAAATAGAATCAGAAGTAAATTTTCATATACCAAGAGCAAATTTGGTCTTTTACCCATTGATACAGGGATGTGCGCTGTCCTTTATTTTGTCAATTTTATTTACCTACTGACCTAATTTTATTTAACTTTTTCTTTTGAAAAATTCAAGGAAATAGGTAAACAAAGATCAAGCAGGCCTAGTTATTGAACACTTAAGGCAGGAAGTTTTCTTTCCTAGTGTCTCAAGACTTCTTGCTATCTCAAGAAATTTTCTTGCTTTCTCAAGCTACCCCCATAAATGGCCTGACTTTTGCTTGTTAAGTGGTTACAAGCCTTTAAATGTGGGCTTTAGCCAAGAACAAATTGGAATTTACTGCAAATGAAATGAGATAAAGGAGATTATGGAAATGAAAAAGGTTTTCTTATAAATTCTAAATCTTCAGAACAGGAAGAATTGCTCCCTCACTTTACAATGCCTCGTCTCTTGAAATGAAGAATATACCTACTATTCAATGAAATAGAAAACATTTCAAGTGAACAATTCTGAATTGATGATGTAGAAAACAATAGCCAAAAACCAAAATAGTAATTGACAGTAATCAGAGATCACTGGTGATGCTCACTTGGTGCTCTAGCAAAGACCATTAACTCTTCTTTTTGCATTGCAAGGTCCAACATTGGTATAATCTTACAAATTGAAATGTAGAACTTGGACCAAATTTTCATGAGACAAT
This sequence comes from Penaeus monodon, assembly GCF_015228065.2. Classification (NCBI taxonomy): domain Eukaryota; kingdom Metazoa; phylum Arthropoda; class Malacostraca; order Decapoda; family Penaeidae; genus Penaeus; species Penaeus monodon. The sequence goes on along the minus strand of NC_051401.1, from coordinate 35,338,996 downwards.
AATTCCCCAGGGAGAGATCTACAAACATTTTGTCAGAGTACACCTAAAAAGCATTTGTTGGTCTTTGCTGCAGCATCACTTGTATCACTGCGGGCACACTCCTTAATGGCAGATTGAAAAATTCTATTTCATTGCACTGATTAATTTAAATGGCATCTTTTGTTACTTCAATATCAGAAGAAACTAGGGAGAGAGGAAGAAAGA
>NC_051401.1:35335485-35338692 GCF_015228065.2 Penaeus monodon | reverse complement strand
CTTCTCCTTCTCTCTCTCTTTCTCTCCCTCTCTCTCGTGAAATTGCCGTGATGGCAATGCTGGGTATAGGTCACTTGAACTGAGCAGTTCTGTGAAAAATAGGTCAAGATAAGGCAGAAGGGTAGAAATTCATACTCATAATGGTCAGAGCAACAAAGATTTATTCAGTTTTGCTGCTGGTTATCCCTGCTGGATGTATAAATAAGTATATTATTTATGTAGTTATGGTAAAGATTATAGGGAGTATTTTGAAAATGTTCCTGTTCTAGCATGTTTTATATCCATAATTCTGTAACTCTGGCTAGTCATTTGAACCCAGCAAACATTATGAAGATTTTAGAAAGTCCAAGACTTGTTGATGCAGAAAGGGACAAGGTTAAAAGTAGGTTTAAAGTCTCTTTTGAGCCTCATTCCCTAAACAATTGCACTGGCTACAGCCAAAAATATAGAAAGCGAACAAACGTACATAAATGAATATGTGCTATGCTTGACAATATGGTGTGGGGAAAATTTGTTGCCATTAAGATATCACAAAGAACATGTATTTATACATCTATAAAAGACAGTGAAACAAAATAACATTGGAAGTAGCTCAGCTACTCAAGGAGACAACTGTATTCAGTGTGGGAAGAGGTCTTAGATCAGTGGTTCTTAACTCCTCTTTAACAGACCCCTTTAAGAATCTGGTGAAAGCTATGGACCCCCTTCCCCAGAAATATTCACATAAACACAACTTTGCATGTAATGTGTATAATCAACTTTATTAAATTTGATTGTCTGATACACATATGAGATAGACATTAATCCTTTCCCGACGGGTGGTAATCATAGTGGCCCGGGCACCGCTGCTGGGGACTTATATCGTCGCCCTAGCATGCGCAACCACTCATGCCAAATACCAGCATCCCATGCCGTTTCTTCGTAATACTACGAAGATATGTTGTATTTTCAGTTTTCATTATTTACTAAAGTCTCTACTTGCCAAACTTCCTGATAAATCAGAGACTGAAGGGTATTTTTGTTGTTATATAGACTCCATAGTTGATCATTATTCAGTCTATATTCTGAATAAAATAAGCATTGTGCGGCATCATGGAGTTGAAATCGTAGTTTTGTTGCTGCTGCTGCTGCTGCTGCTGCTGCTGCTGCTTTTTTTTTTTTTTTTTTTTTTTTTTGCATAGTAAAAATGAGAAAGTGTTAAAAATGACTTAATCACACTTTCAGTGGCAAAAAAATTATCTTATGCCGTGATTGTAACAAAAAATAACTCATGGCATCTCCATACATACACCATGGCATGTAACTACATGCCCCCAGCAGATAGTCCAGCCATGCCATGGCATGTGCGTACATGCCACCCATCAGGAATGGGTTAAAGGAAACAATCTGAAAAAAGACACTAATGTAAATGTAGAAAAATTATGAATAAGAACGAATATCTTCGCAATACAAGAGGTATATGACCAGTTTTCCTTATATCTTTGTCAGAAATACATACATCAAAGAAATTACAGAATATATATATATATATATATATGTATATATATATATGTATATATATATATGTATATATATATATATATTTTTTTTATATATAACATATATATATATATGTATATTGTATATATATATATATATATATATATATATATATATATAATGTAATTATATATATATGTATATAATATTAATGTAATATATATATGTATATATATATATATATAATATTATATTATATAGTATATATATATTATATATATTATATATGAATATATATTATATATTAATATATATATATATTATATATTATATATCTGTAATTTCTTTGATGTATGTATTTCTGACAAATAATATAAGGAAAATGTCATATACCTCTTGTATTGCGAAGATATTGTTCTATATTCATAATTTTTTCTAAATTTAACATTAGTGTCTTTTTTCAGATTTTTCTTTAACCATTCTGATGGTGCAATGTAACAATGCATGATGTGACTATTATGATATGTGATATATGTGTATATATATATATATATATATATATAATATATATATATATATATATATATATATATATATATATATATATATATATAATTATAAATATATATAATATATATATTAATATATATAATATATAATATATATATATTATATATATATTTATATATATATATATATATATATATATATAATATATATATATATATATATATATATATATATATTCTTATTATATATATATATATATTAATATTATATATATATTATACATATCATTATATATATATATATATATATTATATATATATATATTATATATATATATATATTCATATTTATATATATATATATATATATTACATATATATATACATATATATATATATATATATATATATATATATATATATATATATATATATATATATATACATACATACATACATACATACATACATACATACATACATACATACATACATACACACACACACTAATTTCTTTGATGTATGTATCTGTGATGAAGGAATAAGGGAAATCATTCAAATATATCTCTTGTATTGTGAAGATATTCATTCTCATTCATACCTTTTCTACATTTATTAACATGAATACAGTTCATTAATGTAAATGTTAATTTTTATTTGATATCCATGGATCCCATGAAACCATCAAAGGTTAACCCTTAGCCGACGGGCATGGCATGTACGTACATGCCATGCCCACTGTGAGTTTACTTGTTTAATTGTTTTTACACATAGATGGCTACACTTGTACTAAGTCATCAATGAGCCAGTTACGAGTACTGCCTGTCTCGCCCGTTCATCCTTTTCGTTGATTTACGAAAATATTTTACGTTATCTTATTTTGCTGTTACTAATGTTTATAACATTATATTAATTCTAATGTTTACAATAAAAATAACAACATCGATATTCATAGCACTAGTAAACAATTCGTTTTTCCCGCCAATACAAGGAAAGGTGAAATCAGGTAAGGGCACAAGATCTACTAATTGACTCCTTTGTAGCTAAGCACTAGCAGAGCCATCTATGTGCAGAGACATTTCATAAAAATATAAAAAATGAGCACAGCATTTTCCCCATTTTTTATTAATTTTCCCCGTCGGCATTGGGTTAAGGAAGGGATCAGGGGTGGATGGTGGATGCAGTAGTTTCTGATGGTTTGGAGGAGGTATAGAGGAGA
>NC_051401.1:35327985-35330485 GCF_015228065.2 Penaeus monodon | reverse complement strand
GTTATCTAGAGAGCAGATAAGTGCTCATCAGCTTAAAAAGTTTCAAAAGCCTTACTTTAGACTAGGGTTATTTAGTATTAAGCAGATTTGTTTTAGACATCTGGAATTGTCTTTTCTAGGTTAATCCATTGGATCTGGGGTATGTGACTTATGTTATGAAAAAATTTGGTTGAGGACTGGAATGACAAGAATGTGCCATCAAAAACATTCAGCTGAGGGCTAGTGTTATGAAAATTAACTCATCATGTATACACAAACATCTTAGAGAATGATTAGACTAAATTGGTATTTAGGAAGGGGTTCTTCTATGATTTCTGCAGGTAAATGAGGGTGGAATGTAGCATCCATGAGCCATGGTTGGAAGAGAGCCAGCTTTAGAGAGGACACTATTTCCATGCCCAAGATCCTATTCCTTACCACTGAGACTGGCAGTCCAGGGTGTCACAGATAATTGAATAATAAAAGATATTTTAAAATGACACAGATAACTCTGTTACTTATTGCTATTGTTACCACAGTAAGTTAAACTACCACCAGAGATAGTATAGATTCTGATCAAGGAAAACAGTCTATCATCACTGTGATACATCATAAGTGATAAATATAGACCTTGGGAAATGGTGATATAGCAAAAAATGCTTATGCAAAAAAAGACTTAGTAATATTATAGAAAAGTGGCAAGGAATCTTGGTACTGCATATGAGAATTTGTGTGAGCTGGGCCTACATGTAAGCCATAGCCACACACCCTGGAGTCACCACTTCCGTTAGCCTATTGCCCTGATTTTGTCCACATACGAGCTATGAGGCACCCGGATCCAACAGGTTAGTTTAATATTACTGAGGTTTACAGTTTAGATATTAATGTTTAATATTTGGTTGTATTTGCTTGCAGGGATGTTTTCTATTTTTTTTGCTATAATAGCAGTAACCAGTGATGGAGCAGCAATCTCAGAAGGAGGATTCTTCCAGGGGTATACCTGGACCACATGGGGTGTTGTCTTGATACAGGTAAGACAAATTGACTATTGGAATAGATAAAGATATGTATAATTTTATTGCATTATCAAGATATGTTGATATCCAATGTCACTCCATTCCAAGATTAATTTCAACACGCTCTCATCCTTGTGTTTGTAGAGTGTATTTTTCAGTGTATTTTTCAGTGAATTGCTATTTATTTATTTTCCCAATTTTAAGTTTTTTTATTTGATATATATGAATGGACAAACCTAATTGTGGGTTTCTTCTAATAATAGGTCAACTCTGTTCTTTACATTGTAATATTTTGATACTAAATGCTTGGATATCATTGAGAAAATTTCTTTGGAGGATCTTTTAACATGCAATTAAATTTAGAAAAAATTTCAGGCATTTGGTGGCTTGATGGTATCAGTGACCATGAAATATGCTGACAATATCCTGAAGGGCTTTGCCACATCGCTGTCTATTGTCATGTCAACACTAGTGTCCTGGTTGGTCCTGGGAGATGCAGCTCCTTCTATGCAGTTTGTTTTAGGAGCTTCGATTGTTATTGCATCAACAGTTCTGTATGGTCTGACCCCCCAGGCAGCTAAGGGCAGTAACCAAGGGAATCTACAACCAAGAACTGACAGCCCTCATAAGGTGTAAGACATTTTTTGTTTGCTTGTGATTTTGTTAATCAACAGAGCTTTATGGTGGCTGAAATTGATGGGTATTCAGGCAAGATTTCTTCTTTCAATTTTAAACTTGTATCTGTTATTGGGTCTTCTCTCATTTAATGTCTTTTCTTTTCAGTTTTGTGGATTCTTTTTTAACACAGTAGTGGCACATTCTGAGTACGGAAAATTTTGTATATCAGATTGGATGATCAGAAATTGAATTATCAAATTTACTGGAGAAATATTCAAAAATTATTAAAAGACAGCTATATAAAAAAAAAAAAAGCTTCAGAGATGCTATGAGTAATTTGGAAGATGATTGCATTTAGTCATAGGTTTTGTTTATCTCACATTGCTGCAGTTAACGCAGTGAAACATACACAGAAGCACCTTTATTCACATACCCCCCCACAAATACACCCAAAAGTGCACATGCTGCCCTACCTACAACTCTTGAGTTTGAGATGGTAATTCTCAGATTTAAACTTGGCCTCACTTTCCATGAGACCAGAAAGGAAGCATGCAGATGAGATTTTCTTGTGTTCCCTATGAGAAACACCATCTCATTTTCCACAAATAAAAGAATACAAATGGAAATAAGGATAAACCACACCTTGTTACCAACAAGGCTTAATTTTTTGCAAAAGTATACCAGTCAGATAGATACACAAAAAACATCAAAATATAAAATGTAGGATAGTACAAAAGCTATTTTTAAAAGAAACATGAAAAAACTACTTTTCCTGGGGTTCCTTCCAAGGTATATTACCCCACTTAAATATTTTGGGGGTGGTAATGGAATCATGGAAGTGATTCTTCTAAATGAAAACTGCAAAAATGTACATGACTCATTAAATA
>NC_051401.1:35315485-35317985 GCF_015228065.2 Penaeus monodon | reverse complement strand
ATATATATACATATGAATGTATATATACGTATGAATGTGTGTGTATATATATATATATATATATATATATATATATATATATATATATATATACACACTATATACATATTTATACATATATTTTTGTATATATATTTATATATATTCTTATTTTCATATCTTAAAGCATTTGTTATGTAGGTTGTATTCATACCTCTCCTGTAATGTTGGCAGCATTTCAATTTTCTGTTGATTTTTATTCATTGTACCTGATTTCAGTAAAGCAAATCTAAAATAGTTTCCCCGTCATTGTTATAAAAATGGTTGTATAAAGCTGTTTAACTTTAGTTGTATTCCTGAATAAGATACAGTAGAAAAGAACTTTGTGGTGTATATTTTTATTGTGATTGCAGAGCCGAAAGGTAGAGGTGATATTATCACAATGTACTGTAAAATCATAGGTAATGTAAAAATACATCTTACAATTTATATATTGCTTATGTTCTCTAGCTTCTATGCTTGGTGTTTTTATAAATGAATATAATTATTATGTAATGTAATTCTATTTGCTTGAAACTAAGGCTAAAATGTTTTTAATATGCTCATTTTAAAAGTTACTGATGCTAGTCTTTTGTATGTGATATGTGCATCTCATAAAATCATAAACAAATGTTATTGATAAATCACAATTACTTAGTCCCCTTTCATGGGAATTTTAACATAAAAAGCTTTATCAGTACGCTGTTGTATGGACGAGAAATATGGTTAAAGCATGGGTTAAGTATTGTAGTTGTTTGTCTATTCTTTTTGTCTATTATATTGAGAAGTCCAAGTTTTGGCATTAGATTAAGTGTACAGTATAACATATAGAAGAAATGGTACATAGATGAATTCGGAAACTCAAGAGTTATGACTTCTGCAGTTTTTACTTGATTTGCAGTATTAATACCTGAATTTGGTGAGAAAATATAATGCCTGAACTTGGTGAGAAAATATAATGCCTGAACTTGGTGAGAAAATATAATGCCTCAAGATTTAGAGTTCTAGATGAGATAAAGATATTTCATTTTGTGAGTTTAGGGTGAAATATTTGCAAATGATAACAGCATTATAATTAAAAGAATAGATATAATGCTTGAGAGTATGATGTTACTCATAAGGAGTATAAAATTTATGATTCTGTATTACCTATGAATTCTCCTGAAACCCTCTGGCCATGTACTTTAGGAATATGATAGTTTTGTGTGTACCTGAATGTGAAAAATATTACAGACTCTGTGTTCCGTAATTACATTTCAACAAGAAACATGAGTTAATAACTGCTGGTTAAGAAATTGTCATGGTTGTTGATACTGAAATTACGGGTAGAATAGTAATCATTCTATGTTCTCTGCATTTATTAGTAAAGATTGTAGATCAGTAGTTATGTAAATATTGTTTCTATAAAGTTGTATGGAGCTTTAGTCTGAAGTTCCTATGCTGTAAAAACATATGTTAGTTATTATTATTATATATTTATTTCCTTTTTTTCTGGAGAATTTCATGCTACATCAACCATTATTTTCTGTGGGTTATATATGATTATCAGATATTTTTCTTTCATCTTTTTCCTCTTTCTAATTTCAGCATATAGTAATTTATGCCAAACTTTTTCATGTTCTTGTTATATCATGTGATGAAATGTTAAATATCTTTTCATTATCATACACCAGATATATCTCAAAATTTTCTGTGCCTGAATTGTATCCTAAGATATATATATATATATATATATATATATATATATATATATATATATATATATATATATATATATTATACCATCTTAATAGAAGCACCAACTAGCTTTTACAATTTGGTGTAATAGTTGCAGTTCTGATTTACACAGTACAGCTCTATATCATCTCATCCAATCAATAGGCTATGATTTTTTTTTTTTTTCCCTTCTTCTCTTCTTCTTGTGTGTCAAATTACTTTAACCCACTCATGACAGAAGATGCCCTTGCTATGGTCACTGAAGAGAAATAGAATATCAAAACTAGGCATAAAGCCTCTTTTAGCTTCATTACCAAAACTTTTTTTCATGCAACAGTCCAGAGTGTGGAGAGTGAGTGAATTTGTTTCTCACACTTTTAATTTTCCCAGAGTGGCTGACTGTGAGCTGACTGGCAAGTGACTTGGTATGACACCGAGAGATCACATGTCATGAGTGTGCTATGAATGGTCAGTGTGGAATTATACAAAAATAGCCTAGAAGATGCAATAAAAAAAAAGAATAAATAAAGTGCAGTAATTACTCTATCAAATGCTTCCAAATCCCAAAGGCTGAAACCAAGACTAAATGAAGAAGTTAAAAAGCATGTGGTTAGCAAGGTGAATTGCAGTGAGAATGTAAATACTCATAACATTACTAACATTACACATTGTAATGCAACACATTTTATGGATGAAAAAATATAGCACTGAAAGAAGATTATAGATGTAAATGAAGTTGCATGTTTCTGGCTCTCAACATTTCAAT
>NC_051401.1:35296798-35302885 GCF_015228065.2 Penaeus monodon | reverse complement strand
ATCTTGCTTTAACCTTACCCAGTAATTTCGCTCGCACTGCCCCATCCTCTCCCTCCCAAGATGTTCCTATACCTATCCCCCTACCTCTTACTTCCCTACTCCTATTTCCTACCTTCCTTGTCAATTCTTTGCCATTCTAATCCAGACACTCCAGTCTCTACTGCATCCCTAACACCTTCCTCTCTCCCTCCCGGCACTGCTCGCAGCAGACAGACTAAAATTTCCACCCCTTCTCTTCTCACCTCTCCTCTCCCCCTCATAAGAAAACCTTTGCTTCACAAACTCCCCAACCAACTCCATTACAGAACTCTTGCAGATATTCAAAATTATCTGCTCGAGTCCCAAATTGACACCAAACCCCTCTTCCACCCTCAAATTCCACAACTCCACACTCAAGTGACTGCCGATATCCATCCTCCTCCTACTCATATTCCCCCTACACACCTTCCTCCTACTCCCTCCCAACACATCCCATCCCCCCCGACATTAACCCGTCATCCACCCCTCTATCCCTTCCATTCCCTCCTGGATACACATGTGAATCCTGTCACAGCTATGCCCTTTCCCAGACCCTCCACCTCCTGATACCTCTCCTGTTACTACAACACCTCCCCCCTCTCATTTCTTATCTCACCCCCAAGCTCCTTCCCCTCCAAATTCTCCAACACGCACACCGTAACTGGTATCACTCATAGATCAACTAAGTTATAGCTCTGCTACATTGGAATATTCGCGGTTTCCGTTCTCACAGGCCTGATCTTCGTTATATCCCTTCTTATAACCCATCCATTATCTGCCTCCAAGAGACTTCTTACACATCCTCCTATACCAACTCCCAATCACCATTTTGTCTCTTCCTCACACTCCCTTTATGTCTCGTCTATATTTATCCATCAGAAAACACCTTATGTCATACCTCCCTTTCAAACCAGCGTCCCGTTTAGTTATTCGCATCTTTTTTCGCCGTTGGATCACAGTTATTTCAGTCTACTTCTCCCCTTCTCACTTTGTTGCCTTTGAAACTATAATTTCCCAACTCCAGCCACCTTTCCTCGTAGTTGACTTTAACTGCCGCCCACACTCTTTGGAGTGATTCTATCTGGCCGATCCCTAGAACACTTCCTCTCCACAACTGACCTTATTATTCTTAATTCAGATCGCCCCACACACTGACATACGCACGCAATCTTTTTCATGCATTGACCTCTCTCTATGCTCCCCTTCTCTCCATTTAGATTTCCATTGGTCAGTTCTAGACCACTTTCCCTTTAGTGACCACTTTCCAGTCCTTCTTTCTCCTACTTCATTTGTACCACTTCCTAACCCCCCAAGCTGGTGCCTTGATAGTGCCGACTGGCGTACTTTCACTTCACTCTCTACTATTCCTACCCCTCCATCCCTCTTCTCGTCCATTTCAGATATGCTACAATATTTCACAACTTACAGTCCTATGAGCTGCCTATACAGACGTAATACCTCCAAATGTGTTTCATGGTGGAGTTCTGATTGCACCAAAGCGATTTGCTTAAAACGTGCAGCCTGGAACAGTTATCGCTACAAACGAGGCACCCCTAATCAACTATCAGCCGTACAATCCAGAACAGCAAAAAAAAAAAAAAAAAAAAAAAAAAAAAAAAAAAAAAATAGCTGGCGAAATTATATTTCCTCAATTACATCTTCACCAAGTTTCAGCTGTTTGGCGTCGGATCCATAAACTATCAGGCAAATATCCCCTCCAAGTCGCTAATAAACTAGGTGACTATTTCAGCCATGCCAGTGGTGGCTTTCGCCTTTCTCCACACTTCTCTTCCATTAAGAGCATCAAAGAATGCACCCCATCATCTTCACCCTATCCTCTATTGATTCCTATAATACTCTTTTTTTTCTTCCTCAGAACTTGATGCTGCCTTACAATCCTGCACCAACACTAATGAAGGCCCTCACGGTATTCACTATCGTGTGCCCCGATACCTCCATCGTCCTCTCTATCCTTATCATTAACTACTTTCAACCACATATGGACGTCAGGAAATGTTCCTTCACAGTGGCGAGCTTTTATCCTCCCCTTCTTGAAACCCAATATTCGGGTACTCTCCCTCAAGATTATCGCCCCATCCCTCTAACTAGCTGCTTGTGCATACTACTAGAGCGAATGGTTAACTTCCGCTTAATGTGGTATCCTAAATCTAACAATCCTCTCTCCCCTCTCCAGTTTGGTTTCAGCTGTGCCCGAAGTACAGCTGACACCCTTGCTCATTTTGAGACATATGATATCTGCATTTGCACGCCATGATTCCATATTAGCCATATTCTTTGATCTAGAAAAAGCACGATACCACAATGACGGTACCATATTCTCCAAAAATTTCCTCCCTAGGCATACACAGAAACATGGGTGTCTTTATAAAGTCTTTCCTCTCCAAATGCACTTTCCAGGTCAAAATTGCCACATTATCATCCTTTCCTCAGTTCGATGGCGTCCCACAAGGCAGTGTGCTCAACACCACTTTATTCCTTCTTAACATTAATAACATTGTCTCAGTTTCACCACCAGGAGCCCAGCCCTGTTTTACCTGACCACCAAAATCAGATATCCCCACTTCTGTCCTTCTCACCCATTCCTTGACCATGTCTCCATTCACTCCTCCAGTATTAATGTTTACACTGATGGCTCGTAATCCACCTCCGGTGATGGTTTCGCATCCTCCCAATTCGCACTTTCAAATACTTCCTCCTGAATACAGCGTCCTTCTACAGAATTGTATGCACTCCTTTTGCCTTAAAACATACTTACTCCCTTCTTCCTTTCACTATTTTTACTGACTCTCGTAGCTCATTAACTCTCATAAAGTCTATGCACGCGACCAATCCCCTTGTCTGCAAGATTCAGAACTGGTTGTTCTACCTGTCCACACGCCATAAATTTGTCAGATTTTGCTGGGTCCAGCCATGATGGAATCCCGGCAAATGAACAGGCAGAGATACTCTAGCACGCTACGCCGCTATGTCCACATCAACCGACCCTTTTTTATATAAATCTAGATAGTTGACGTATAGCAACTAATTACTGACTCAACTACCCTTTACTGTACTTTCCTATAGTGCTACATGACCTTAGATGTCTAGCACATTGATTTTGCTTTTAACCATTAACCGTTAACCATCCAATTTATCTGCCACTTAAGACAAACCATGTTATAACTAGATTTCATATGTATATGTATTATATATATATATATAATATATTATATATATATATATATATATATATATATATATATATATTTTTGTGTGTGTGTGTGTGTGTGTGTGTGTGTGTGTGTGTGTGTGTGTGTGTGTGTGTGTTTGTGTGTGTGTGTGTGTGTGTGTGTGTGTGTGTGTGTGTGTGTGTGTGCGTATTATATATATATATGATGTGTGTGTGTGTGTGCGTATTATATATATATATATATATATATATATATATATATATATATATATATATATGTGTGTGTGTGTGTGTGGTGTGTGTGTGTGTGTGTGTGTGTGTGTTGTGTGTGTGTGTGTGTGTGTGTGTGAGTGATTCCCGTAGTTCACCCCATCCGTTTTTTTTCGTTTTTGTTTCTCTTAATTGAATTTGTTAGTTTTATTGTTTCTACTTTTAGTTCATTATTTAATTTGTATTTTAATTCGTTTTGTATCATGAAAAGGTCATGTTTCACTGCTATATTTTTTTTTAACGATTTCTCAGTTTGTGACGGAACATTGCAATTTAGATAATCACCTGCTTTGAATAATTTCTTTAATTAATGTTTTTACCTTCTACTACCGACTTATTTTATCACCTTATTTTATTAATGTCAATTTCACTGTTTTATGATTTTAGTATGTTTATAATTTACACAAACTCTTTTAGTTCGTATTTTTTTATAGCCTTTTACTATTGATTTTGATATTTTTATAAGGAATGAATCGTTTCGAGAACAATATGTATTTCATCTGATTTTATTTTGTTTTTTATTGAGAAAAATGGTTTACTATGTTGTGACGTCACGGGTTCCTGGAGTTACCGGGAACGGAGCAAATAAACAGTGTCAACTGTAACTTTGTATCACATCCCCTCTCTCTGCAAACTACACCAAAGGTTGTACTGGCTCTTTGTTACTTACCTAGGTTAGGAAAATGATGGACGTGTTAGCTAAACAGAAATGAAGGCAATTGAATAGTACATAACGTAAGTGGGGCTGAAATAACCGTTAAATCCAGTGATACTGACCTAAACTTACCTACTTTTTTTTTTTTTTCCATTTTTATCCCGCATCGCTGGACATGGTATAGCGATACGGGTACTGTGGCCTAGGAGATCGACCACATTCTTGTCAGCACTCGATGGAGGATCCTTCAGAATTGCAGGGTTTACCGGAGTGCCGAGTTCTGTGGCACTGACCATAGGATGGTAATGGCTTCAAAACTCCTCATCCTTCCAGTGGCCACTCCAAGATGTTTCACTTGGACAGACTGGGGAGGAGGAGTGTGCCCGTGGGTTCACCATGGCAGTCTCCATTCAGGTTTTCACCTGACGGACCCAGTTGCTCTGTAGAAGTCCTTCAAGTGCGAAAAAAATTGAAGCAGCGCAGGAGTCCACTGGCGTATGGCCAAGGGCAAGGCAGAATTTCATCTCCCTGGAGACATTGGAGGCCACTGAAGTGTGTCGCATGGCTCGGCTGAATGGCAATCAAGACTTGCGTCGTTCTTTGATGCATAGGGCTCGGACATTGCTGAGAAAGGACAAGGAACAGTTCATCAGGAATCTTTCTGAGGAGGTTGAAGGCCATTTCTTGTTAAGTGACCTTCGCCCAGCCTATCAAGCCCTGAGAGAGCTGAGAAAGCTAAGCCCTCTCCGCAGATGATTGCAGTCCACTCAGTGGATGGACAGATCATCTCAGACCATGTTGGGGTTCATGAATGTAGGGCTGGGTATTTTTAGCAGCTGTACCAGGTAGACCCTCCAACAGTAGCATGGATGCAAGTGGTATCACAATACCAGTGCTGGACCCACCCATCAGCGAAGAACCTCCTTCTCTTACTGAGGTTAGGACGGCAATTTCCAAGCTGAAGAGTGGGAAAGCTGCAGGCATATGTGCCTAATAGTAAGCCTATATACCGGTATTGAAAGTGCTGTAAAGTGTGGTGGGGGCCTGTCGAACTTCTTCCCTGTTAATTCAGGGGTGAGGCATGGCTGTGTCCTTGCAACAACACTTTTCAACACCTGCATGGACTGGATAATGGGCAGAGCTACTAACCAAAGTCAGTGTGTAACAACACTGGGCAATATCAAGGTCTCAGACCTTGACTTTGCCAATGATGTTGCTATCCTATCTGAGTCTCTGGAGTCACTGATGTATTTAGCAATGAGGCAGAGCACTTGGGCACTAGAGCACTTGAGCACTAGAGGTCTCCTGGACCAAGACCAAGATTCAGGACTTTGGGGGCCTGTTAGGGGAACCCGTTCAGTCGACCCATGCTTGCAGTGAGGACGTTGAAGTCACAGAGAGCTTTGCATACCTTGGTAGCATAGTCTATATCTCTGGGTTATCAGACCAAGAAGTAAGTAGACAGACTGGTCAGGCAGCAGGAACAATGAAATCGATCAACAAGAGCATATGGAGATGTCGGTACCTATGCAGAAGGACAAGCTAGAGCAGTTTTGCTCTATGGAAGTGAAACCTGGATGCTACCTAGTTCCTTGGAGTCTTGTCTTGATGCCTATTGTAACAAATTTCTTTGCCAGATCATGGAGCACAGCTAAGGACCATGTGTCCACTGTGACACTGGCATGGGACCTGTTTCTTGCATAAACTGGGATCACGAACTTAGGCTATATGGGCTAGCTCGTTTCACTTTAGATGACCCTGCCCATCAGGTTGTCTCTCTGTGTGACAATCCTGGCCGGAGGAGGCCCATGAGACTACCTAGGATGTCATGGCTTGAGCAGCTCGACCACACCTGTCACAAGGGATATGAGGGCCTGTCTGGAGACTTGCCAGGAGGCAGCCTCGTGGCTGGAAGCGAAGGGTGGATGCGGTCATGTTCCCCCGTCGGCGTTGG
>NC_051401.1:35271627-35294198 GCF_015228065.2 Penaeus monodon | reverse complement strand
TAACCCAAGAAAACTGCTCAGTTGCCCTGCTGTCCCCTTCAACCTTTTCCTTTTCCCCTGCAAGGCATGGGCGGACCCCGTGAACCCCGGTTCCCTAACAGGCCCCCAAAGTCCTGAATCTTGGTCTTGGTCCAGGAGACCTCTAGTGCTCAAGTGCTCTAGTGCCCAAGTGCTCTGCCTCATTGCTAAATACATCAGTGACTCCAGAGACTCAGATAGGATAGCAACTCATTGGCAAAGTCAAGGTCTGAGCCCTTTGATTTTGCCCAGTTTTGTTACACACTGACTTTGGTTAGTAGCTCTGCCCATTATCCAGTCCATGCAGGTGTTGAAAAGTGTTGTTGCAAGGACACAGCCATGCCTCACCCCTGAATTAACAGGAAAAAGTTCGACAGGCCCCCACCACACTTTACAGCACTTTCAATACCGGGTATATAGGCTTACTATTAGGCACATATGCCTGCAGTTTTCCACTCTTCAGCTTGGAAATTGCGTCCTAAACCTCAGTAAGAGAAGGAGGTTCTCGCTGATGGGGGGGTTTCCAGCATGGTATTGTGATACCACTTGCATCCATGCTACGGGTTGGAGGGTCTACTGGTACAAGCTGCTAAAAATACCCAGCCCTACATTCATGAACCCCAACATGGTCTGAGATGATCTGTCCATCCACTGAGTGGACTGCAATCATCTGCGGAGAGGGCTTAGCTTTCTCAGCTCTCTCAGGTTGATAGGCTGGGCGAAGGTCACTTAACAAGAAATGGCCTTCAACCTCCTCAGAAGATTCCTGATGAACTGTTTCCTTGTCCTTTCTCAGCAATGTCCGAGCCCTATGCATCAAAGAACGACGCAAGTCTTGATTGCCATTCAGCCGAGCCATGCGACACATTTCAGTGGCCTCCAATGTCTCCAGGGAGATGAAATTCTGCCTTCCCCTTTGGCCATACGCCAGTGGCCCTCCTGCGCTGTTTCAATTTTTTTCGCACTTGAAGGACTTCTACAGAGCAACTGGGTCCGTCAGGTGAAACCTGAATGGAGACTGCCATGGTGAACCCAGGGGCACACTCCTCCTCCCCCAGTCTGTCCAAGTGAAACATCTTGGAGTGGCCACGGGAAGGATGAGGAGTTTTGAAGCCTTTAAACCATCCTATGGTCAGTGCCCAGAACTCGGGACTCCGTAAACCCTGCATTCTGAAGGATCCTCCATCGAGTGCTGACAAGAAAGTGGTCGATCTCTAGGCCCACAGATCCGTATCGCTATACCATGTCCAGCGATGCGGGGAAAAAAAATGGAAAAAAAAAAAAAAGTTTGGTAAGTTAAGGTCAGTATCACTGGATTTAACGGTTATTTCAGCCCCCTTACGTTATGTACTATTCAATTGCCTTCATTTCTGTTTAGCTAACACGTCCATCATTTTCCTAACCCAGGTAAGTAACAAAGAGCCAGTACAACCTTTGGTGTAGTTTGCAGAGAGAGGGGATTGATACAAAGTTACAGTTGACACTGTTTATTTGCTCCGTTCCCGGTAACTCCAGGAACCCGTGACGTCACAACATAGTAAACCATTTTTCTCAATAAAAAACAAAATAAATCAATGAAATACATATTGTTCTCGAAACGATTCATTCCTTATAAAAATATAAAAATCAATAGTAAAAGGCTAAAAAAAAATACGAACTAAAAGATTTGTGTAAATTATAAACATACTAAAATCATAAAACAGTGAAAATTGACATTAAAAAAAATAAGGTGATAAAATAAGTCGGTAGTAAAAGGTAAAAACATTAATTAAAAATTATTCAAAGCAGGTGATTATCTAAATGCAATGTTCCGTCACAAACTGAGAAATCGTTAAAAAAAAATATAGGAGTAAACATGACCTTTTCATAATACGAAACAAATTTAAAAATTTACAAATTAAAATACATGAACTAAAAGTGGGAACAATAAAACTAACAAATACAATTAACATAAATAGAAGCAAAAATAAAAAAAAAACGGGAGGGGGTGAACTACGGGACACGCACACCACACCCCACACACACACACACACACACACACACACACCCCCCACACACACACCCCACCCCACACAACATATATATATATATATATTATAATATATATATATATTTTATATATATATATAATACGCACACACAACACACACATATAAAATATATATTACGCACACACACACAACACACCACACACCACACACACCCCCCACACACACATACACCCCCACACACACACACACACAACCCCACACACACACACACCACACACACACACACACCATATATTATTATATATATATATATATATATATATATATACATACCTATATACATATATAAACATATACATATGAGATCTAGTTATACATGGTTTGTCTTAAGTGGCAGAAAAATTTGGGATGGTTAACGGTTAATGGTTAAAACCCCAAAATCAGTGTAGACATCTAAGGTCATGTACACTATGAAAGTACAGTAAAGGGTAGTGAAGGGCTGTTGAGTTAGTAGGAAGTTGCTATACGTCAACTATCTAGATTTATATAAAAGGGGTCGGGGGTTGGATGGGGACATAGCGGCGTAGGTGCTAGAGTATCTCTGCCTGTTCATTTGCCGGGGATTCCATCATGGCTGGGACCCGCAAATCTGACAAATTTATGGCGTGTGGACAGGTAGAACAACCAGTTCGAATCTTGCAGAAAAGGGGATTGGTCGCGTGCATAAAACTTTATGAGAGTTAATGAGCTACGAGAGTCAGTAAAATAGTGAAAGGAAGAAGGGAGTAAGTAGGGTTTTAGCAAAAGGAGTGCATACCAATTCTGTAGAAGGACGCTGTATTCAGGAGGAGTATTTGAAAGTGCGAATTGGGAGGATGCAAAACCCATCACCGGAGGTGGATTACGAGCCATCAGTGTAAACATGAATACTGGAGATTGAATGGAGACAGGGTCAAGGAAATGGGTGAGAAGGACAAAAGGAGGGATATCTGATTGGTAGGTAAAGGTAAAACAGGGCTGGGCTCCTGGGGGTGAAACTGAGACAATTTTATTAATGTTAAAAAGGAATAAAGTGGTTTGAGCACACTCCCTTTGTGGGACGCCATCGAACTGAGGAAAGGATGATAATGTGGCAATTTTGACCTGGAAAGTGCATTTGGAGAGGAAAGACTTTATAAAGACACCCAGGTTTCTGTGTATGCCTAGGGAGGAAAATTTTTGGAGAATAGGGTACCGTCATTGGGGTATCGTGCTTTTTCTAGATCAAAGAATATGGCTAATATGGAATCATGGCGTGCAAATGCGATATCATAATGTCTCAAAATGAGCAAGGGTGTCAGCTGTACTTCGG
Organism: Penaeus monodon; assembly: GCF_015228065.2. NCBI lineage: Eukaryota > Metazoa > Arthropoda > Malacostraca > Decapoda > Penaeidae > Penaeus > Penaeus monodon. The sequence goes on along the minus strand of NC_051401.1, from coordinate 35,290,838 downwards.
GCACAGCTGAAACCAAACTGGAGAGGGGAGAAAAGGATTGTTAGATTAGGATACCACATTAAGGGGGAAGTTAACCATTCGCTCTAGTAGTATGCACAAGCAGCTAGTTAGAGGGATGGGGCGATAATCCCTTTAGGGAGAGTACCCGAATATTGGGTTTCAAAAGGGGAGGATAAAAGCTCCCCATGTGAAGGAACATTTCCTGACGTCCAATGTGGTTTTAAAGTATTTTAAAGATAAGGATAGAGAGGACGATGGAAGGTATCGGGGCACACGATAGTGAATACCGTGAGGGGGCCCTTTATGAGTGTTGGTGCACGGGCTGTAAGGCAGCATTTAAGTTCAGAGGGAAAAAAAAAAAGAGTATTATAGGGAAACAATAGAGGATAGGTGAAGATGATGGGTGCATTCTTTGATGCTCTTAAAGGAAGAGAAGTGTGGAGAAAGGCGAAAGCCACCATGGCATGGCTGAAATAGTCACCTAGTTTAATTTGCGACTTGGGGGGGATATTTGCCTGATAGTTATGGATCCGACGCCAAACAGCTGAAACTTGGTGAAAATTAATTGAGGAAAAATAATTTCGCCCCGCTATTTTTTTTTTTTTTTTTTTTTTTTTTTTTTTTTTTTTTCTGTTCTGATTGTACGGCTGATAGTTGATTAGGGGTGCCTCGTTTGTAGCGATAACTGTTCCAGGGTGCACGTTTTAAGCAAATCGCTTTGGGGCAATCAGGAACTCCCCCATGAACACATTTGGAGGTATTACGTCTGTATAGGCAGCTCATAGGACTGTTAAGTTGTGAAATATTGTAGCATATCTGAAATGGACGGAAGAGGGATGGAGGGGTAGGAATATAGAGAGGAAGTGAAAATACGCAGTCGGCACTTCAAGGCCCAGTTTGGGGGGGGTTAGGAAGTGGTAAAATAAAGTAGGGAAAAAAGGATGAAAAATGGTCAAAAGGGAAATGGTCTAGAAAAGACCAAAGGAAAACTAAAGGGGGAAAAAGGGGCAAAAGAGGGCAATGCATGAAAAAAAAATTTCTCGTATGTCAGTGTGTGGGGGGATCTGAATTAAAAATATAAGGTCAGTTGTGGAGAGGGGTGTTTTTAGGATCGGGCCCGATGAACACTCCAAAAGGGGGTGGGCGGCGTTAAAGCAATAGAGGAAAAAGGGGGCTGGATTGGGGAAAATTTTAGTTTCAAAGGCAACAAAGTGAGAAGGGGGAAATGACGAAATAACTGTGATCACGGCGAAAAAAGAGCGAAAAACTAACGGGCGCTGGTTTGAAAAGGGGGTTGACATAAGGGTTTTCTATGGGTAAATTAAAAAGACAAAAGGGAGTGAGGAAAAGACAAAAAGGTGATTGGGGGGTTGGGATGGAGGTTGTAAAAAAGTTCTTGGAGGCAGATAAGGATGGGTTATAAGAAGGGGTATAAGAAGATCGGCCCGTGGAACGGGAAAAGCGAATTTCCCAAGTAGCAGGCTTCTTGTTGATCTTGAGTGTACAGTTACGGGTGCGTGTTTGGGGAATTGGAGGGGAAAGGGCTTGGGGGGGGGATAAAAATAGAGGGGGGGGGGGTTTGTAACGGAGAGGTATCAGGAGTGGAGGGGCTGGGAAAGGGCTAGCTGTGACAGGATTTACATGTGTATCCAGGGGGAAAAAGGAGGGATGGGGGTGGATGAGGGTTATGTAGGGGGGGATGGGCTTTTTGGGGAGGGGCAGGGGAGGGGTGTGGGGGGAATAGATAGGGGGAGGATGGATAGGGCGTCATTTTTGAGTGTGGCTTGTGGTTTTTAGGGGGGAAGGGGGGTTTTTGGTGTCATTTGGGACTCGAAGTAATTTTGAATATCGCAAGATTTTCTGAAAGGGAGTTGGTTTGGGGAGTTTGGAAGAAGGTTTTTTTTATGAGGGGGGAGGAAGGGAGAAGGAAGGGGGGGGAAATTTTAGCGTCTGCGGAGCAGTCCCGGGGAGGGGAGGGAAAGGTGTTAGGGATGCAAGAACTGGGGGTTTTGGATTTAGAATGGCAAAAAAAAATTTACAAGGGAAGGTGGGAAAAAGGGTAGGGAAAAAGAGGTGGGGGGGATGGGTATAAAAACATCTTGGGGGGGAGAGGAGGGGCAGGCGAGCGAATTACTGGAAAAGGTTAAAAAGAAGAAAATGTCTAACATCAAATCAGTAACATATTAATTTTAGGGAAAAAGGGGTGGTTGAGTTAGTGATTATTTTTCAAAGCGGGGAAAAAGGAATTGGTGAAAAAGGGGGTTGGGGCGGGTGGGAAAGGGGGTTGATTAGATGAAGGATTTTCCCTTTAGGAAAGAGAATGGTTTTGAAGCAAAAAGTGGGGGATTCTGAAGGAGTTGATAGGTTGGGAGGTGGTAAAGGGAGGATAGGGGGGGGAAAGCAAGGGTATATGGACGAACAAAAAGGGAAGGGGGGGAAAGACAAAATTTTAAATTTGGGGTTGTATGGGGGAGTGAAAAAAAAGGTCTTTTAAAGGCACAATAGAGGGTTTAAAGGAAAGGATTGACAAGGTCAGCTGGGGGAGCGAAACCGCGAATATTCCAAAAAGGGTTTTTTAACTTTAGTGAATGATTGTAGTAGGGTTTGGAAATTTTTGGGGGGGAAGCAGCTAGGGGGTGGATGGATGAGAGGTCTGAGAGGGAGGGGTGTGGGATGGGTTTACTAGGAGGGTATAGGGAGGGGGGTTTGGGGAAAAGGGTCTTGTGAAAAAGGTTTTACGTGTGTACCCGGGAGGGGTGGAAAGGGATAGAGGGCATGGGGGGGGGTTAAATGTGGGCGGGGTTGGGGGCGGCGGGGAGGCGTGTTGGGGGGGGTTAGAGGATAGGTGTGGGGGGGATATCATTGGAGGGGAGGATTGGGCTTTTATTGGGAGTGGGGAAAGGGAGGAGTTGAAGATTGGAGGGAGTGTCTTTTTTCTTTAATCTAAATATTTTAAAATATTTTCTTCTGGGAGTTGGTTTGGGGATTTTGGGGGATAAAGGATTTTTGTGGGGGGGAAGAGAGGTTGGTGTCCAAGCGTGGGGGCAAAAAAAGGTGGAGGTTTTTGTGTGGTGGGGGAAGAGGGGGTGGAAAAGTTTGTTCTGTCTGTTAGGGGAGTGCAGGGGGAGGGGAAAGGGGTTGGGGTTGTAGTGAGATTGATATCTGTAGTAGAGTTGGATGTCGGGGGTTTAGGATGGCAAAAAAGTTTTACGGGGAAGGGAGGAGGGAGAGAGGGGGGGTTGATGTAGGGGGGGTGGGTTAGGGAAATGGTGAAAAGACGTATTACTGGGGTAAGGGAAAAAGGAAACACGTCGCGTGCTTCCTGTCGGCTTTACTAGTGTGGTCCCAAATTTGAATCTGAGAGTTGCTCCCCCGCCCCAAAATTGTAGGGGGACAGCCCCTATAAAAAATTAGGGGCCCCCCCAGTTGGGCCTGTGCTGATTGTCAAAGCAGTTAGACGGGGATGGCCAGGTTTTGGGGAATAGTGGGGATCTGGCTGTGGAACGGCAATTTTGCCCGGGTGTCCAGACGCCCAAAAAACTTGGCACTGACGTGGAGGGGTTGCTATGGACGAACAGGGGGATTTCTCCTCCCATGTAACGAAAGGGAAGGTCATGTTAGGAAGGTAATTTTGGGTATGTTAGGGGTTTTTCGATACCTCTGGGGGAAAGGGTAATTTTACTGAGTTGCTATTCTGTGAGACACAAATAGTCTTTTCCACAATCTACCCAAACTTTGTATAGATGGGCAATTTTTGGGGATTGAAACTATTCTGGGCAAGTATTTAGGGTTTTATGGGGTTTCAAGGTGGGGTTACCATATAGGGTTTTTTAGTTTTTTTAAGCTATAGCTTGGTTTTTTTGGGTGTTACTGTGAAACGGGGGCGGTCGGGTTTGGTACGGAAAAGACTTTTCCTACTTGTTTTTTGGGGACTTGTTGGAAAAAAGGGGTTGTCAGAGTAGGGAGCGTGGGGGGGGGATCACGAAAAATCGGTCCCTTTGGCTGCCTAAAAAGAGTATTCAAAATTGTTGTAGAGTAGGGGTAGTAGAAGGGGGGGGCGGGGCGAAGGGGGTAGTTGTTGGGGGGGTAGGGTTTTGGAGAGGTGGGGATAAGGCTGTAAGGTATTAATAAGGGGGGATGGGGTGGTTTATGTTGGAGGGTTTTGGGGTAAGGGGTTTAAGTTTTAAGTGGGAGGTGGAAAAGTTTCCTTTAAGGTTTATTGTTGGCTACTTACTATAGGGTTTTATGAGGGGGGAGTTTTTGCTGTTCGGAGCCCTGGGCAAGGGAAACCTGGGGTCAGGGAAAGGTGGGTTTTAAACGTTGGGGGTATTTGATAAAGGGGCAAGCTCATTGCCCTAATATGGGGATATGTTTTATTTCGGTCTGGGAAGCCCGGATTTTGTTGGGTAAAACAGCCCCCTTCAGGGGCCCCTTGAGGGTAAGGGGTAGGGAACTAAAACAGGGGAAAAACCGGCCCATGGCTCCCTTAGGCCTTTAGGACTGCACAAAGTCAGCCTTTCATCCTTTCAGCACGGCTCTCACACCTTAGGAGGTGGTAGCAAAGGGTTTTTGGGGAAAGGGGCAGAAACGAAAAGTGGTAAGGAAAAAAAAAAAACGTGCAAAAAAGTTTGGCGAGGGGGAGTCCCCCCAAAGGGTTGGGAGTTCCCATATTTTGGGCCCATCCCCCTCCCAAACCCCCCCCCCCACACAACAACGGGGAAGGGTTGGGGGGGGTACTGGGGTAGAGAGTAAAAAAAAAAACCTCGTGACGTGCTTCCCCTTGCGCCACGCAGAGTAAGTCTAAAAACCCGAAATTAAATTGCCACCCCCAGCTCAAACTTTAGGGGGGGCGCCCCTATAAAATACATTAGGGGGGAACATTGCGTGACTGTGCGGGTCGGTTATGACCATTGGGCATTGGACTCGGGACGGCAGTGTTTGGCAGGAGCCCTAAACAGTTTTGACACTGACGGGGAGGGGGTTGATAGGTCGGGACAAGAAGGATTCTCCCCCAATATAAACTTTAAAGGGAAGGTTTTTAGGGAAAGTAATTTGACATTGTTGGGGGGTTTTTTACGATGCCTTAAAGGGAATGGAGTGCACATTTGCATCATAGCGGGGGGCAGGCGAATAAGTCTTCTACAAAATCTAACAATTTTTTTTAGAGTAGGGCATTTGCTGAGAAGAGACAGTTTTAGTAAAAATTTGAGAGTTGGATGGGTTCTGCAGTAACAGAGTTGCCAGAGAGATTAGTTAGAGCTTGGTTTTTCAGTTTAACTGTGACGAGACGGGAAAAATCGGGTCGCAAAGGAAAAGCTCTTTGCCTACTTCTTTGGAGACTTTGCGGGAAGAGAGTTTTGTCGAGTAGGAGCTGTGGGAGGGAACAAAAAAACGGTCTCTTTTGGGCTGAGCAAAAAAATATTTAAGATTTTTGTAGAGATGGGGGTTGGTAGCAGGAGGGGAACGTGGGGGGGGGAGTAGTGTTAAGGGAGGCAGTATTAGGAGGTGGACAATAAGCGGAAAGTAGTAAGGGGGAGGGGTGTTTGATGAAAGGTTGGGGGGGTTGAAGGATGGAGTGAAATGCTGGGAGAGTGGGAATGTCTCCTGGAAATGAGGTTGACTAGGATGGAAAATGTACATAGGCTTTGAGGAGGGGTAGTAGTTGCAGTGTTTAGAATGTCAGGGGAATTGGGAGATTTTTTTTTGGGGGGGTACTTGATGAAGGGGGAAATTTCATTGCCCCCCAACAAGGATAAAACATCTTTATTCTGGCCATGGTAAGCCTAGAGATGTGGGGAGAGAAACGTCCCCTCCCCCGGGTCCATTGGGGGGAAGGGCCAGACAACTAAAACAGGGGAATACCATGCCCATGGCCCCTCGGGCTGTTAAAGACTCACAAAGTCACCCTTTCATCTCTTATCGGCTCTCACCCTTGGGAAAAGGATAGTAAAAGGGGGTTTGGAAAAGGGGGACGGAAAAAAAAAAATACAGGGGAAAAAAAAGGCAGGGGCCCAGGGGGGGGAGATCTCCAGCCTGGGTCCCAGTTCTTGCCCCTAAGCCCCCCCAAAAAAAACAATGGGAAAGGGGATTGGGGGGGAGAAAAAAGGGAAGTTAATGCTGGTAGGGTGGTTCACGAAAAAGACCGTACTGTTTTTTCTCCCCCTGTATGGGTACATTACAGGTACTGATGCTGAAATTGTGAGTTTTGGGAGTAGTCAGCCACTGAAAAAACTAAGTAATGAATTTTTTATGTGTGTGTCGAAGTAAGTAATGAAAGAGAAAGGGGAGATGAAAATAGTGGCGATTTGTAGATGTAAAAAACGCTCATGCTTTACTTTTTGAATCCTTTTTGGCTGAAGGATACTTTTCTATTGGACTAAAGTCCCAAAAAATTAGGGCTAAGGTCATATTGATCTGACTTTTCTTTGGAAGAGTTTTGTGAAAAACCGGGTAAAGGTCCCAAAATGCATAGTAGCTGGGTAAAAGATTCCCAAAAAAAATCTGCGGGGAAATGTTTTTAAAGGGACGGAGTGGACAAAGTTTGAAGGATGAGAAGAGGGAGCAAGGATGTTGGGGAGAGGAAAAAGGTTTTCTGAAGGCGGATAAGACCTGGGTAGGTTCTCTGGAATGGTTTAAACGGGTAGTGGTATCAAGGAGACGGAAGTAGTTTCAAACACAAGGACAGAAAACAAAGAAACCCAAAAAAATTTAAAACACAGGGGCTAAGTGATAAGGGGGAAGCCTCAAAGCCCCTAAAAAAGGGAAAATTTTTACTGGCCCTAGTAGCCGGGGTATGTGAGGAAGAGAATGGTTCCCCCTTAAGGGTCCCCCCTGAGGATAAAAGGGGAATACATGCCTAGGCTCCTGAAGATAATTTTTATTTAACGTAGTTTGTGGTAAATTGTCTTTCTATTTTAAACTGAGACAGTTTTTGTATTTTATCCTTCCAGGTTTGTCAATATTTTTGCCCAATTGTTGAGACCTAACGTTTTTTTTCTCTTTTTTTACTTTTCCCTTTATTACTTTGGTATTTTGACATTCCATATTGATTATTCTAAAAAAGGTCTCTTAGAGTATTTAAACATTGTTTACGACTGTAGGTATATACCCAGCTAGCCTATAACGGGTGGGGGATGTGAAATGTTTATAAAACCCCCTTCCAAATCCAGTAAACAGCAATCCTCTATTGAAAAGGATAAGGCAAAATCTATACAAAATCAAAAAAATTTTCTTTAAATTTGTGAGGATGCATTATACTCTGTCTTTGGTATTGAAAAAGAAACAATGGCATCCAAAGGGGAGGTTGATTCACATCTCCTTAAAAAATTTTTAATTACCCAAGATGAACACAAAAACTACAGTCTGAAGATCATGACCATGGAAGGGTTTTGTACCCCAGTGCAGACACGATGATTTTTTGCACATACAAAAATAGGGGGAAAGGGAAAAAAGAAATCAAAAATGTTTTCACTCAAAAAAACGTTTGTTTGGAAAAATTTTTTAACCTTTACTAATTCATTTAAAGCATCCTTGGCTGGAACAAAGAGGCTCCTGCTACCAACCCCAAAGACAAATTTTTCACTTCTTGTTTAAACATATCTTACAAAGTATTTTTTTCCCTTCTTTTAAATTTTTTTGATCATTAAAAAAAAATTTCAGTGTTCCTTGTTTAAACTTTAATTTTTGATATAAAGTTATCCATATCAAAAAAGTACCTAGAAAAAACAACCCCTTTTATTTGTAATTTGCCACTCAAAACACTTTGTATTTGACTTTGGTGCCAATCATTAGAAACCATTCCTTTTTGTAGAGCTGTTGAAAAGTCATTTTATCATCATTCATTTCAAGACACCGTTATTAATTCTGACAATATATTATTACACAATTTTGATATTCAAAATTTTTCGATTTCAAAAAGGGAAGTAGGCAGAGGGTCAGTTTCTTCTGTATTTCTACTGATATTTGACTGGTCTTTTGAGCCAGAGAAAAGACTAGTTAACTCTTCAACAAACTTTCAAGATGCAAAAGTACATTTAACTCATTTAAAAAGACAAAATTTTCTTAAATCTTTCTGTAAAGTTATGAAACTGCAGAAAAGAATATGAAAACTAACAATTTTCCAGCAACTAGAGTGGCCCTATAGCTATGTGATGTCATTAGAATGACATTTATTGAACTTTAAACTTATGTAGTTTAAAGTTTTACCTATGGAGATGAAAACTGCACAATATGTTCCAATAAAGTGTGCATACTATAAAATAGTAATTTCTCTGCAACTATAGGACAATCTTACAGAAGGTCATGGGAAGAACTGCCATAAAAGGCCTAACTTTATAATATAAATACATCCTGAAAACAAGAAAACAACTCGTGTCATACAAAACAAACAGTGTTTATAATTTCCCTTTAATAATAACTGACTTGATATATTGCAGTATTTAATATAAATAAATGCTGCTATTTCCCCAAGACTAATGGATGACTGCAGTTGAAATCTCTCTCATATTTCATTGTTAATACTTAAAAGAAAACCTTTCACTCAAGCATTGTCAAATTAATTAATCACATAATATACACATACACATTCCTCTCACACCCAAAAACATGCTAATTTTTCCAAAAACACCCAATGATAGAAGAAAAAATAATTGGTTTTTTCATTTCTTAAAAATTTTTTATCTACGATTCCTAAAAAAAATAGATTTTTAACAAAAGTTACAGAAATAAAAATCAAAACCACATCCTTTAGCAACTGAAAACAATTATTAATCATAAAATACTTTTTTCAATACTTCTGACAGCATTGCAGATATTGGGGGAAAAGACTTTTTTAAAAGGGCCAATGTATCATAATATCTTATAAGATTTTATGTTTATCTAATAAGATATAAGATTTTTGATCATTCTATAAAAAAAAAAAGGCAAAATTTTTAAAAATAAATTTTTTTTGAGGAAAATTCAAAACCAAATTTGATTTTTTTACGTAATCCAATAGAGCTAATATAGTCAAAAACCCATGAAATGCTTCTCTTTGAATTTATTTTGCACTAAGAGCTCATTAATGCTGTTTTTCCTCACGCCCCCCCCTACCCCACCCCATAAAGGTGGCTCCTTTTTTCACCTACACTCATTTGTCTAGAATGTGTTTTATTTTGAAGGTGCAAGTTCTTGAAAGGGCAGGAGGGTTGTTGCTTCTTTTTTTGGGCACAGCAGGGCCCCCAGACTGTTTTCAACTGCAATAATATTCATTATGATAAAAAAAAAAAAAAAAAAAGTTTTAAGGGAAATTAAACCCACTGCATAGCAAAAGGGAATTTGTGCTTTAAATTTTAAAAACCCAATAGTAAAAGTTTATAAAAAATTTTCTTTTTTTATTCCATTACTATATTCATTAATAGGAAGTGATTCCAACGGGAAAATAACATTGTCTTTCTGCATTTTAAAAAATCGGGAAATTTTTCTTTGGATTTCTTTTGGTTTGTTGTTATATCTACATTTTTTGACTCCCCCCCAAAATTTATAAATAAATTATATGATGTTTTTCACATAATTTTTGACATAAAAATATCAAAATTTTTTTGTTTGCAAAAAAAAGTTTAAAGCAACTTGTCTCAATGTTTTTATGGGGTTGATTTGTTGTTACAATATCAATACAAAAATTGGTGGGATAAACAGCTTATTGTAAAAGTTTTGCATTTAACCGATTGCCGGGAAACCCCCTTAGCTGTATATTTTTTATGGTATGTACAGAAGACATATAATTTGTTATGTAGGAAATGTTTGGGGTGTACTGTATCCCTGCTGGGGTTTCCCTCTGGGGGTTTCAGGTCGGGGGCCATAGTGAAATTCTCGGTGAAGTTTCCCACTGTAAATCTGCTAAAAAACCCTTCATTCCCCGGCAGGTAGGTTTGATTGAATCTGGAAAAAGCGGATATAAAACTAAGGATCTCAATAACAATAAAGTCTAAAGTCATAGTTCCCAAATTTGGAGTAATTCCAATGGGCAAACATTTCTGAAATTCTTTTTAAAATTAAAAAGTGTTGAAAGGTATGTGAGATACAGTTATAGGAATTGAATGATGGAAAACACTTTTTTTCATTTTGGGCCCTTAAATTTTGTAGGTATTCAGCGATGGGGGTGGGGGGGGGAATAAAGGTCAGTTTAACCCAAGCTGCCGGGTATAAAGCTTGGTATTTTGGCAACGGCCAGCCCTGGGCATGGGAGTCGCTACATAAAGGGGAAACCCCTGTCGATACCTTTGCCGCACTCCCGTACAAAAGGGATACCCTGCGACCAAGGGTTTGTTATGACACCGTACATTACATGAAACGGGAAAATATTTAAAACTGTATCTACAAGTTTTGGTTATACAATATGACATATTCACTTATCAACAGCACTTAAAAATATGACAATTTTAGAAACCCAAAAGTTTTTTTTTTTTATCTTTGAGTTCAAAAATGGGGGCAGACAAAAAATTTAAAAAAAATCCATCTTTTTTGCTGAAAAATGTTGTTCAATTTGTTCCTGGTCTTTACCCTGGTGTTTTTTCATAAAGGTGACCCCTCAGATTTTTTATGTGTCCTGTGGCCCAGTTCCATTCACAATGTGCCTCTCCACTAAGATGTTTTGAGCTGCTGCCGTTTTTTTGGGGCCAGCTTGTCAGAGTGCTGGTAGGCAAATGCCTTCATAGGCATTCTGATTGCTCTTCTTCATAAAGATGAGGTTGCGATGGGGTTGAGGATTTTTTAAAAAAATATTCTATAGGGGGGCAAAGGGTAGGTTAATCAGGATATAAAAACATTAAGTGATAGGGACACTATGTCAGAATAGTCCTAATCACTAGTAATATTCAAACTCTTCTTGTGACAAAGTGACCTGTTTGGGTTCAAGTGGGAGGGGAATCACACAAAGGGATAATCATTTCTTGCACGACTATGACTATGGTATGCTACAATCTTCCAACAGCCAATTCACACAACTAGTACAGCTCTGGTGTGGAGATGTATGCACATTTTATTCCTCGCCAGCTTCAATAAAAATTTTGGGCCCCATCATCAATAGGATAAAAAACTGTAAATTTCACAACAAAATAGCAAAATATACAAAATGTTCCACAAAATGAATGCATAAAAATCATTACAATTACAAATGAATCCTAGAATAGAGAATCTATTTTCTACATTTACATATCATAACAAACAAAAAAATATATGAATGGGGTGCACCTCAGGAAACTGCCTTGGTGGGAAGTTATGCAGAATGCTATTTACTAAGGTTATGGTTATTTACCTACTACTCCCAGGCATCACCATAAGTATGCTTTCACAAGTATAGCATTGTGGGGGGGGGGGAGAGGGAGAGGGAGAGGGAGAGGGAGAGGGAGAGAGAGAGAGAGAGAGGGGGAGAGAAAGAGAGAGAGAGAGAGAGAGAGAGAGAGAGGGGGAGAGAGGAGAGAGAGAGAGAGAGAGAGAGAGAGAGAGAGAGAGAGAGAGAGAGAGAAAGAGAAGAAAGAGAGAAAGAGAGAGAGTCTCAGATTGGCATTGTCAAATGCCGTCAATGTCACGCCCTCCTACTAACGGGGGTGACCAATAGGGCAGCGTGCCCATGGCATCGCCGCCGTACTGACCTAAGCCATGCCCGCTGCGGTCATGACCCCATAGCTGACCTGGAACCCTAGGGACACTCTACTTCGAGTGACGGACCCATTTGCCCGCGGCCTCCCGGGGGCCTACTGGGTCTCTTCTGCATACAACCTCGGTCCCCGTACACTACCAAGAAAACTTCCCTCATAAATATACACAATAGACCGTGCGTTTTACAAGTCCCCCACAGATGGTGCCAGCTGGGGATGTTGTTCTTTCAAGCTTGCGACACGAACGATGCCTCCGAAAAAATCCAAAAAAAAACGGGAAGTACACCATGGACAATTTTTTTCCTTTCTCTTTCCTTCCTCAACAACTACAGTGATTTTTTTCTAAACATCTGAACAAGTGTCCGTGCTAGTGCATTTTTTTTTTCTACCAAGTTTCTTCGAATTTCCTTTTGATGGGAGATTATCTTCATTTTTTTTTTAGTGAGAGTAATTTTCTTAGGCGGGGTTTTATCTTTAAAATTAATTTTTCTCGAATGCTCTATGCCCGCGTGGGCATATTCTGGGCATATTTTCTTATCTATATTCCCATTGCGAAAAACGGTGTTTTATTAACGTAAATTCGTCTATCATTTTTCAGTGCATTATTCAGCTCAGTTTATTATTGAAATAATGTGAAATTGGTGGAATTGTCCACAAATATTTTTTTTCCTTTCACCATACCTAGTTTCCCAACTTCCTCCCTTTCCTTAAACCCCCTCCTTCCACATTTCCCTCCCCCTCTACCTATTTTCAAATATCTATGAAGGTCAAATGCGTTAATATTCTAGTGTCGTGATATTTGTTTCAATGTTATTTTCAAATTAAACAAATTATTTAATATACGTACGTTATATTTGTAGTACGATTCCAATTGACTTCACACTTGCCTTTTTGCGATCGAATTCTGACCGCGTGTGGGCCTGTCTCATGACTCTTTCTGACCGTGTGAACCCCGAAGTCAATTATCCAATTTGTTATTGGTGTTTTAATAAGGATGAACCTCACTTCGACCTCACTCAGGCAAAATTTGGTCACTTGTTGCCATCTGCCCCTGTTTAGAAATATTGTTTCTATTTTTATTTCAATTACATCTCGTTGTTAGAGATTACTTAAATTTTATCAGCTACTACGATTCATATGTTCGTGATTTTTGTTTATCATTATCCATCAATTCAAGGCAAATTCCCTCAGTTATCCTAACGATTTTCTATCTTTCCTCTCATGACAATTGTTAAAATGCTGACAGTTTTCACAGCATTCTTTCATTAATTATTTTGTGTCGCGAACGTCATTTCATCGTTATTACGTGGTCCATGGTGACGACCCCAACAATGGGTTTCTGGACATGTAATTAGTGTTTTAAATTGAATGTTGTCTTTTACGTGCTCAGAAGCACATTAATCGCCCAGCTGCGATCCGGGGCCCGTTTATGCGCACCATGTTTTTACGACTCTACGTGGGCATAGCGCTGGGCATTCCCAATTGGATGGGATGCCCAATTTGCGTATTATTTTTGCTACGTAGAGCTCGTCTGGCAGAAACCCTCTTCAACCTGAAAATATGGGGGGGGTACGGGCCGCTTTTCCTCTGGAATCTTTAGGCTTAAGTTGATATAACTTGTCACCATTTCATACATTTCTCATACTGTTGCAGTATCTTTTCTGTGATTTCGAACAGTAGTTGATATAACGTTGCAATTGCCGTAGAGTAAATAATTATATTCCAATTTATGATGTTCTTTTTGTGCAGTTTGATCAGTATTCATTTTTTCCCTTGACCTCTAAATTTTTTTCCCCTTCGTTTTCATACCCCGTCCCCATCCTCGCTCTCCTTTACTTATCAATTCCACCCCGCATGCCATTCTATTTTTATTACTTCACTTACTTTTTCTATCTGCTATGATTTTATACCTACTCTACCACCTTATATTTTTACTCGTGTGCTATACTCTGAATTTTTCACTTTATTACTAACTTATTTACTCACTTATCTCGTCTATTCACCCATCACTTCAGTTATGCAACTTTCATACATCGTATCTGTATAAATCACGTTAATTGCACAAGAATTACATGTGTATAGTCTTGTGCCAATTTTGTAATCTTGCCTTGCATTACGTTTTATCGTGCCGTATGTTGTTATTAAGCATATATGATGTAATGAGTCATCCCAAGCGAAACATGAGGACTACATTTTCCTATTTTCATTATCGCTTTGCTTCGAAATGATGGAGTCGGGGATAAGACATATTCTAATTGATTTCTAATTCTTATAAGTCAGAAATATATATTGTATGTACTATTGCACAGCACATTGTTAACCTTTTTCATTGTTTGCATTATTTCTTTTCTCTAAGGAAGTCTGTCATTCAAGATAAAACCTTGCGGACGCGACAACTTTTCCTTCCTTATAGTCATGCATAATGCTTTTTCTTGTAGTTTTTCACCTCTATCCGAGACAATTGCTACTCAAGCAGTCCCCGCGGACTATTGCAATTGTCTCCCTAAGCATATTCCTTGTCTATCTCTGGACAGTGAAATTATATATATAAAAAAAAAAAAGTGATTATAAAAATTGAAAATTCAATATAAAAAATTTTAATACTATTTTCTTGCAATATATCTGATTATATCTAACATATGGCCCTTGTCACACAAACCCCCACCCCCCCATTTCCCCCTCCTGTCTTGCCCTTGTGTACTTGTTTCGAAATGGAGGTCACTCGCGAGAAGTCCGGGCCCAGCCTGCCAGGACACACCCCAAGCACGGCCACGACACTTGCGTCCGTCGAGGACGAGGGGTGGGTGCGGAGCCGAGTGTCTCAGATTGGTCATTGGTCAAATGCCGTCAATGTAACGCCCTTACTAACAGGGGTGCCAATGGGGGCCGTGCCTGGCATCGCCACCGTACTGACCTAAGCCACGCCCGCGCGCTCATGCCCCAAGTGACCTGGGAAAGTTGGACACTTACTTCGAGTGACGGACCCCCTCACCCCGCGGGCCCTTCCGGGGGTACTGGGTCTCTTCTGCATACCAACCTCGGTCCCCGTACATACCAAGAAACTTCCCTCAAAATATAGGGAAAAACCTGCTTTTACAAATCCCTCATAGAGAGAGAGAGAGAGAGAGAGAGGGAAAAGAGAGAGAGAGAGGGAGGGGAGAGGGGGAAAAGGGGAAGAGGGAGAGGGGGAGGGAAGGGGAGGGGGGGAGGAGGGGAAGAGAGGGGGAGGAGGGGGGGAAGAAAGGGGGGAAGGAGAGAGGGAAAGTTTCGTGAAACCCGTGACAAACAAAAGGGGTTTTGTTTGGCATTGTTTTTCCCCCCAAGCCCCGGCCTACCCCCCCCAAAAGGGGCCCCCCCAATCCCCCCCGGGCCCCCCCCGGGCCCCCCTTCCCCCCCACAAAAAAATATTTTTTTTTCACAGACCCCCTCCTATCCTTTTTAATTTCCCCTTTTCCTTAAACCCCCCCCTTTTATTTTTCCCCTCCCTCTTACCTATTTCAATAATTAGAAATCAAGCGCTTAATATTCTATTTTAATATTTTTAAAAGAAATTTTCAGTTAAACAAATAATAATATAAGTGATTGTTTTTTGTGTGTTCGGGTTTTTTCACACTTTCTTTCCACGACCCAATTTACCGCGTGGCCCGTCTCGACTCTTTTGCCGGGTGAATCCTGAAGTCAATTTCCGATTCGTTTTTTTTTTTTTACATTTGAAAATTTTTTTTTTTCTTATTTTATATTATTTTTTTTTTTTTTTTTAATTTTTAAAGCAAAAAATGTAAATTTAGTTATAAATTTTTTCCGTTTAATTCAAGTACCCCCACAATTCATTTCCTCTTGACTTTTTTTTCCCCCCTTTTTTATTTTAAAAGTTTCCGTTTTCTTTTTTTTAAAATTTCTTTTATTCATTTCTGACTTATTTCGTCAAAAAACTTGGAACTTTTAACGAATTATAAATTTCCCTTTCCCGTTATCATAATTTTTATTTTTTCTATGAAAAATTTTTATCAGATTTACTTTTAAAATATACACTTTTATTATTTCTTTCTTAATTTATTAATGTGATACTTGGGATAAATTTTATTCATTAAGTTTCGATTTTTTAATTTTCGATGACAATGGTTTTTTTTCCCTTTTTTTATAACTAGTTTGCTATTTTTTAGAATTATGGTTGATTTTTGGGATCTCACTCGGGTAAAATTGTAAACTATGTTTACAATCAAATTGGGCCCTACGACCGAAAATTTAAATTTATTATTTTTTCTAATTTTTTTTTTAAAAAAAATGATACAAATGTAAAATTCCCTCGGTCTTTAAAAAAAAAAACCCGTTTTCCATTTTTCCTCTTATGAAAATCAAAAAAAAGGCTGCAATTTCAAGCTTTTCTTTCATTAATTGCTTATTTTGGAACTCATTTATCTTTTTTACGTGAATCAGTATTAAGTCGAATTTTGCCCTTTTAGTGCCCAGAACGCAATCTTATGCCAAGCTAGTGTGCTATATCTGACTTATTCACTTTATACTAATTATTTACTCACTTATCTCGTCTTTTCCCCCACCCTTCTTTTTGCAACTTCATCATCGTATCTGAAAATCACGTTAATTGCACAAGAATACATGCTATCGCTTGTGCCCAAACTTTATTTTTTGCCTTTTCATTTCGTTTTATTTTCCGTATGTTGTTTTTAAGCGTATGTGATGTAATAAGTCACTCCCAAGCGAACATGAGGACTACATTTACCTATTTCATTATGCTTTGCTTCAAAAATGATGAAGGTGTCGGTGATGACATAGTCTCATCAATACTAATTTCTTTTAAGTCAGATATATTGTATGTACTATTGCACAGCACACTGTTGACCTTTGCATTTGTATTTTTTCTATCTTTAAGGAAGTCGTCGTTCAAGATAGTCCTTGCGGAGCGACAACTTTTTTTTCCTTACAGTCATGAAACAATGTTTATTTTTTGTAGATTTTAACCTCTATCTACCTGAGACAATTGCAACTAAAGCAAGTCCTTGCAGACTATTTGCAATTGTCTCCCTAAGGCATGTTCCTCTGTCTATCTCTTGACAGTGAAATTATAACGAAAAGTAATTATAAAAATTGAAAACTCAATATAACATTATTAAATACTATTACTGATTATATCTTACATACGGCCCTTGTCACAAAAACCCCCCCCCCCCCCCCAATTCGCCTTCTGTCTTTCTGCCTGTCTCTGCCCTTGGTGTACTTTTCCGAAAATGGCGAATCAGCTGCGTGAGAAGTCCGGGACGCAGCCTCCAGGACCCACACCTAACACAGCCAACGGCACTTGCTGATTCCGTCGAGGAGACGGGTGGGTGCGTGAACCAAGTGATCTCAGATTGGTCAAATGCCTTCAATGACACACCCCAAGCCGACAAACGTGATCAATGGGGTTTCTTGCCCTTGCATTGACCTAGGCCACGCCCACAGCGCTCATGACCTCTGGCCTCGCCTTGACCAAGCGGACACTCTACCCGAGTCGCGGTCCCGCTCGCCCGGGGCCCCTTCCCGGGGGGGTATCCTGGTCTCTTCCGCACAAGCTGGCCATCTTTAACCCAGTCCACGCTACAGAAAACCTATACCAGCAATAAACATACGCAACAGGGCCGGCGTTTTACAAGTCCCTCACAGACAGAGAGGGGGAGAGAGAGAGGGGGAGGGAGGGAGAGAGAGGGGGAGAGAGAGAGGGGGAGAGAGAGAGGGGAGAGAGAGAGAGGGGGGGGAGAGAAAAGGGGGGGGAGAGAGAAAGTGAGAAAAGAAAAGAAAGAGAGAGAGAGAGAGAGAGAGAGAGAGTATACCATATACATAAGTCTATTTCTGTTACCAGTGGACCACTTTGGCTCCAAGTCCCAAAATAGGAACCTTTCCCACTCACGAGGGCGTAGATGACTTTGTTATCTGATCTCGCTTGCCCCTTCAGTCTAACACGCAGTGCAGTAAGGTCGGCCTAGCCCCCCTCGGGGCGAGCTGACCCGACACGGGGACACTGCACGGTGCTTTTAACCCTTTAGACAAATCGTAGCGTCATCGTAGTGGGTGTTCCCCCCTTTATGTGTGTTTTACGCCCCTGTCAGCCACTGTACTAGAGTACGTATAGCCTTTTACAATCTGGTGGCAGGACGGGTGCTGCGTCCTTCCGGCTCGCAGCCGAGCACCACCTCCAAAGAAGAAATCCGCTCGACTGCTACAAGACATCGGAAAAAAAATAAAATAATAAACGAAAAGTAAACTTTTTGGGCCCCCTTTCATTTTTTTTTCTTCCTTCTTCGTCATATGTGTTAAAATGTTGTTTTGGTTGGGTAAAAAGTGCTAAATGAAGTCCAACATGCATAGCTAGACATATACCTCGGCAGTTCAGATTGCTGACCCTGAGAAGATTTGGTTTGTTAAATAGCTTGCGAATAGTTTTTCATGTCACCATTCATTCATGCGTTACATTCTGTCGCATATCATTATATAATAAATTCAATGTGGTAGTTGAAATAATCTTATATAGCTGGGCACTGCTAATTTTATTTCAGTTTTGTTATAGTGAACGTTAAATATTCGTGTTTGTGATTCATTCTCTGTTGAGGTCACTCTCACTTTCACTCTCAGTCACACTAGCTGTCACTCACACACGCATTTACACACACATACTCACCTCACTCATCCAGCGGGACAAAAGACACTGAAACCTTTTATTAATAGGGTTGGTTGCTGTCTTAGTGGCCAGCGTAGAGATTTATGTTGTCTCTTTAGCCTGCAATTTTGTCAGTCTGACGGGTGACTGTTATGTACAATTAACATTTATTTCTTCTCTGTGTGACGACAGGGTTCAATTTAAATCCTTGCGAATTGCCGTTATTTCCCTTATATACTCTCATATCTATCAGAGGGTGGTTGGTAGTTTAAGCCAGGTCCATGCGGATCGCTACTGACGTCTCCCTCTTCTATTTTTTTCGTTTTCTTTGTGAAAATAAAATGCAAAATGAAAATAAAGATGAAAATAAGTTAAAAACCAAAATAAACACCGCAAATGATATAAATAACGGCTAATGGTACTAACATCCCCCTCTTCCCTGTTGCCCTTTTCTTTTTCTCTTGCTATCTGGTCCCTACATGTATGATCTGGTTCCCCGACATATATTGCAGTCAGAAGAAGATATCCGACACGGGCCCCGAAGGAGACGCTGCAGCAGAACCGGTCATCTTAGGATGCTGTGGGAAGGAATCATCGGATGATCGCCATAAGCCTGCGGACCAGGATTTGTCAGAGAGGTGTAGCGCCATGAGTAGTGGACGGCGCTGCCTCCAGACGCCGTAAATCCAGCGAAGGACCAGGAAATCCCAGCGCAGGGACCCGTGCCCCAGGATCTGTGGATGGGGGGGGGGGGGGGGGGGGGGGGTTTTTTTTTTTTTTTGGAACCGGGTTGGGGGGACTGTGCCATCGCCGATTACCGGGCCCAAGTAACATCCATTTGCGGGGAAAATTAAAAAAACCCCGGCACACCCCCAGACACGCTGGAGGAAAACCAATAGCCCCAGGAGGGCTGGTGGTGCTGG
>NC_051401.1:35242624-35271527 GCF_015228065.2 Penaeus monodon | reverse complement strand
ATTCTCTCTATTTACCCGGGCTTGGGACCAGCAATGACTTGGGCTGGTTTGCCCACCCAGTGGCTAGGTAGGCAGTGAGGTGAAGTTCCTTGCCCAAGGGAACAACGCGCCGGCAGGTGACTCGAACCCTCGAACTCAGATTGCCGTCGTGACAGTCTTGAGTCCGATGCTCTAACCACTCGGCTATATGCTATATATTATATATAATATGTAGCATATACTATATATATGTATATATATATAATATAATATGTATATATATATAATATATATATGTATATATAATATATATATATATAATATATAATAATATAATATAGATATATATTACATACGCACACACACACACACACGCACGCACACATACACACACACACACACCACACACACACCACACACACTATATATATATATATATATATATATATATATATATATTATAATAAATGTATATATCATATCATCATCATCAAGGGGCCAACGCCGACGGGGGAACATGACCGCATCCACCCTTCGCTTCCAGCCACGAGGCTGCCTCCTGGCAAGTCTCCAGACAGGCCCTCATATCCCTTGTGACAGGTGTGGTCGAGCTGCTCAAGCCATGACATCCTAGGTAGTCTCATGGGCCTCCTCCGGCCAGGATTGTCACACAGAGAGACAACCTGATGGGCAGGGTCATCTAAAGTGAAACGAGCTAGCCCATATAGCCTAAGTTCGTGATCCCAGTTTATGCAAGAAACAGGTCCCATGCCAGTGTCACAGTGGACACATGGTCCTTAGCTGTGCTCCATGATCTGGCAAAGAAATTTGTTTACAATAGCATCAAGACAAGACTCCAAGGAACTAGGTAGCATCCAGGTTTCACTTCCATAGAGCAAAACTGCTCTAGCTTGTCCTTCTGCATAGGTTACCGACATCTCCATATGCTCTTGTTGATCGATTTCATTGTTCCTGCTGCCTGACCAGTCCTGTCTACTTACTTCTGGTCTGATAGCCCAGAGATATAGACTACCCTACCAAGGTATGCAGTGCTCTTTGTAACTTCAATGTCCTCACTGCAAGCATGGGTCGACTGAACGGGTTCTTCCCAAGTCCTGAATCTTGGTCTTGGTCCAGGAGCCTCTAGTGCTCAAGTGCTCTAGTGCCCAAGTGCTCTGCCTCATTGCTAAATACATCAGTGACTCCAGAGACTCAGATAGGATAGCAACATCATTGGCAAAGTCAAGGTCTGAGACCTTGATATTGCCCAGTGTTGTTACACACTGACTTTGGTTAGTAGCTCTGCCCATTATCCAGTCCATGCAGGTGTTGAAAAGTGTTGTTGCAAGGACACAGCCATGCCTCACCCCTGAATTACAGGAAGAAGTCGACAGGCCCCCACCACACTTTACAGCACTTTCAATACCGGTATATAGGCTTACTATTAGGCACATATGCCTGCAGCTTTCCCACTCTTCAGCTTGGAAATTGCCGTCCTAACCTCAGTAAGAGAAGGAGGTTCTTCGCTGATGGGTGGGTCCAGCACTGGTATTGTGATACCACTTGCATCCATGCTACTGTTGGAGGGTCTACCTGGTACAGCTGCTAAAAATACCCAGCCCTACATTCATGAACCCCAACATGGTCTGAGATGATCTGTCCATCCACTGAGTGGACTGCAATCATCTGCGGAGAGGGCTTAGCTTTCTCAGCTCTCTCAGGGCTTGATAGGCTGGGCGAAGGTCACTTAACAAGAAATGGCCTTCAACCTCCTCAGAAAGATTCCTGATGAACTGTTCCTTGTCCTTTCTCAGCAATGTCCGAGCCCTATGCATCAAAGAACGACGCAAGTCTTGATTGCCATTCAGCCGAGCCATGCGACACACTTCAGTGGCCTCCAATGTCTCCAGGGAGATGAAATTCTGCCTTGCCCTTGGCCATACGCCAGTGGACTCCTGCGCTGCTTCAATTTTTTTCGCACTTGAAGGACTTCTACAGAGCAACTGGGTCCGTCAGGTGAAAACCTGAATGGAGACTGCCATGGTGAACCCACGGGCACACTCCTCCTCCCCCAGTCTGTCCAAGTGAAACATCTTGGAGTGGCCACTGGAAGGATGAGGAGTTTTGAAGCCATTACCATCCTATGGTCAGTGCCACAGAACTCGGCACTCCGGTAAACCCTGCAATTCTGAAGGATCCTCCATCGAGTGCTGACAAGAATGTGGTCGATCTCCTAGGCCACAGTATCCGTATCGCTATACCATGTCCAGCGATGCGGGATAAAATGGAAAAAAAAAAAAAAGTAGGTAAGTTTAAGGTCAGTATCACTGGATTTAACGGTTATTTCAGCCCCACTTACGTTATGTACTATTCAATTGCCTTCATTTCTGTTTAGCTAACACGTCCATCATTTTCCTAACCTAGGTAAGTAACAAAGAGCCAGTACAACCTTTGGTGTAGTTTGCAGAGAGAGGGGATGTGATACAAAGTTACAGTTGACACTGTTTATTTGCTCCGTTCCCGGTAACTCCAGGAACCCGTGACGTCACAACATAGTAAACCATTTTTCTCAATAAAAAACAAAATAAAATCAGATGAAATACATATTGTTCTCGAAACGATTCATTCCTTATAAAAATATCAAAATCAATAGTAAAAGGCTATAAAAAAATACGAACTAAAAGAGTTTGTGTAAATTATAAACATACTAAAATCATAAAACAGTGAAATTGACATTAATAAAATAAGGTGATAAAATAAGTCGGTAGTAGAAGGTAAAAACATTAATTAAAGAAATTATTCAAAGCAGGTGATTATCTAAATTGCAATGTTCCGTCACAAACTGAGAAATCGTTAAAAAAAAATATAGGAGTAAACATGACCTTTTCATAATACGAAACGAATTAAAATACAAATTAAATACATGAACTAAAAGTGGGAACAATAAAACTAACAAATACAATTAACATAAATAGAAGCAAAAAATAAAAGAAAACGGGATGGGGTGAACTACGGGAATCACGCACACCACACACACACACACACACACACACACACACACACACACACACACACACACACACACACACACACATATATATATATATATATATATATATATATATATATATATATATATATATATAATACGCACACACACACACACACATATATATATATATAAACCCAACACACACACACACACACACACACACACACACACACACACACACACACACACACACACATATATATATATATATATATATATATATATATATATATATATATATATATATATATATATATATACATATACATATGAAATCTAGTTATACATGGTTTGTCTTAAGTGGCAGATAAATTGGATGGTTAACGGTTAATGGTTAAAAGCAAAATCAATGTGCTAGACATCTAAGGTCATGTAGCACTATAGGAAAGTACAGTAAAGGGTAGTGAAGGGCTGTTGAGTTAGTAGGAAGTTGCTATACGTCAACTATCTAGATTTATATAAAAAAGGGTCGGTGTGATGTGGACATAGCGGCGTAGCGTGCTAGAGTATCTCTGCCTGTTCATTTGCCGGGGATTCCATCATGGCTGGACCCAGCAAAATCTGACAAATTTATGGCGTGTGGACAGGTAGAACAACCAGTTCTGAATCTTGCAGACAAGGGGATTGGTCGCGTGCATAGACTTTATGAGAGTTAATGAGCTACGAGAGTCAGTAAAAATAGTGAAAGGAAGAAGGGAGTAAGTATGTTTTAAGGCAAAAGGAGTGCATACAATTCTGTAGAAGGACGCTGTATTCAGGAGGAAGTATTTGAAAGTGCGAATTGGGAGGATGCGAAACCATCACCGGAGGTGGATTACGAGCCATCAGTGTAAACATGAATACTGGATGATTGAATGGAGACATGGTCAAGGAAATGGGTGAGAAGGACAAAAGGAGGGATATCTGATTTTGGTAGGTCAGGTAAAACAGGGCTGGGCTCCTGGTGGTGAAACTGAGACAATGTTATTAATGTTAAGAAGGAATAAAGTGGTGTTGAGCACACTGCCTTGTGGGACGCCATCGAACTGAGGAAAGGATGATAATGTGGCAATTTTGACCTGGAAAGTGCATTTGGAGAGGAAAGACTTTATAAAGACACCCATGTTTCTGTGTATGCCTAGGGAGGAAAATTTTTGGAGAATATGGTACCGTCATTGTGGTATCGTGCTTTTTCTAGATCAAAGAATATGGCTAATATGGAATCATGGCGTGCAAATGCAGATATCATATGTCTCAAAATGAGCAAGGGTGTCAGCTGTACTTCGGGCACAGCTGAAACCAAACTGGAGAGGGGAGAGAGGATTGTTAGATTTAGGATACCACATTAAGCGGAAGTTAACCATTCGCTCTAGTAGTATGCACAAGCAGCTAGTTAGAGGGATGGGGCGATAATCTTGAGGGAGAGTACCCGAATATTGGGTTTCAAGAAGGGGAGGATAAAAGCTCGCCACTGTGAAGGAACATTTCCTGACGTCCATATGTGGTTGAAAGTAGTTAATGATAAGGATAGAGAGGACGATGGAAGGTATCGGGGCACACGATAGTGAATACCGTGAGGGCCTTCATGAGTGTTGGTGCACGACTGTAAGGCAGCATCAAGTTCAGAGGAAGAAAAAAAAAGAGTATTATAGGAATCAATAGAGGATAGGGTGAAGATGATGGGGTGCATTCTTTGATGCTCTTAATGGAAGAGAAGTGTGGAGAAAGGCGAAAGCCACCACTGGCATGGCTGAAATAGTCACCTAGTTTATTAGCGACTTGGAGGGGATATTTGCCTGATAGTTTATGGATCCGACGCCAAACAGCTGAAACTTGGTGAAGATGTAATTGAGGAAATATAATTTCGCCAGCTATTTTTTTTTTTTTTTTTTTTTTTTTTTTTTTTTTTTTGCTGTTCTGGATTGTACGGCTGATAGTTGATTAGGGGTGCCTCGTTTGTAGCGATAACTGTTCCAGGCTGCACGTTTTAAGCAAATCGCTTTGGTGCAATCAGAACTCCACCATGAAACACATTTGGAGGTATTACGTCTGTATAGGCAGCTCATAGGACTGTAAGTTGTGAAATATTGTAGCATATCTGAAATGGACGAGAAGAGGGATGGAGGGGTAGGAATAGTAGAGAGTGAAGTGAAAGTACGCCAGTCGGCACTATCAAGGCACCAGCTTGGGGGGTTAGGAAGTGGTACAAATGAAGTAGGAGAAAGAAGGACTGGAAAGTGGTCACTAAAGGGAAAGTGGTCTAGAACTGACCAATGGAAATCTAAATGGAGAGAAGGGGAGCATAGAGAGAGGTCAATGCATGAAAAAGATTGCGTGCGTATGTCAGTGTGTGGGGCGATCTGAATTAAGAATAATAAGGTCAGTTGTGGAGAGGAAGTGTTCTAGGGATCGGCCAGATAGAATCACTCCAAAGAGTGTGGGCGGCAGTTAAAGTCAACTACGAGGAAAGGTGGCTGGAGTTGGGAAATTATAGTTTCAAAGGCAACAAAGTGAGAAGGGGAGAAGTAGACTGAAATAACTGTGATCCAACGGCGAAAAAAGATGCGAATAACTAAACGGGACGCTGGTTTGAAAGGGAGGTATGACATAAGGTGTTTTCTGATGGATAAATATAGACGAGACATAAAGGGAGTGTGAGGAAGAGACAAAATGGTAATTGGGAGTTGGTATAGGAGGATGTGTAAGAAGTCTCTTGGAGGCAGATAATGGATGGGTTATAAGAAGGGATATAACGAAGATCAGGCCTGTGAGAACGGAAACCGCGAATATTCCAATGTAGCAGAGCTATAACTTAGTTGATCTATGAGTGATACCAGTTACGGTGTGCGTGTTGGAGAATTTGGAGGGGAAGGAGCTTGGGGGTGAGATAAGAAATGAGAGGGGGGAGGTGTTGTAGTAACAGGAGAGGTATCAGGAGGTGGAGGGTCTGGGAAAGGGCATAGCTGTGACAGGATTCACATGTGTATCCAGGAGGGAATGGAAGGGATAGAGGGGTGGATGAAGGGTTAATGTAGGGGGGGATGGGCTGTGTTGGGAGGGAGCAGGAGGAAGGGGTGTAGGGGGAATATGAGTAGGAGGAGGATGGATATCGGCAGTCACTTTGAGTGTGGACTTGTGGAATTTGAGGGTGGAAGAGGGGTTTTGGTGTCAATTTGGGACTCGAGCAGATAATTTTGAATATCTGCAAGAGTTTCTGTAATGGAGTTGGTTGGGGAGTTTGTGAAGCAAAGGTTTTCTTATGAGGGGGAGAGGAGAGGTGAGAAGAGAAGGGGTGGAAATTTTAGTCTGTCTGCTGCGAGCAGTGCCGGGAGGGAGAGAGGAAGGTGTTAGGGATGCAGTAGAGACTGGAGTGTCTGGATTTAGAATGGCAAAAGAATTTGACAAGGGAAGGTAGGAAATAGGAGTAGGGAAGTAAGAGGTAGGGGGGATAGGTATAGGAACATCTTGGGAGGGAGAGGATGGGGCAGTGCGAGCGAAATTACTGGAGTAATGGTTAAAAGCAAGATAAATGTGCTAGACATCTAAGGTCATGTAGCACTATAGTTAATGTTAGGGAAGGGTGGTTGAGTTAGTGATTAGTTGTCTAAGCTGGGCAAAGGAATTGGTGAGTGAAAGGGTTAGGGTCGGGTGTGGTAAGGAGTTAGATTAGATGAAGGATATGTATGCGTTTGAGGAAAGAGAATAGGTTGTTGAAGCAGAAAGTGTGGGATTCTGTAAGGATGTCTGATAGGTTGGGAGGTCGGTGAAGGGAGGATAGGTGGGGGAAAGCAGAGGTAAGTATGGACGAGACATAAAGGGAATGTGGGGAAGAGACAAAATGATAATTGGGGATTGGTATTGGAGGATGTGTAAGAAAGGTCTCTTGAAGGCATACAATAGATGGGTTATAAGAGGAAAGGATATGACGAAGGTCAGGTCTGTGGGAGCGGAAACCGCGAATATTCCAATGAAGGATAGTTATACTTTAGTGATATAGATTGTAGTACGTGTTGGAGATTTTGAGGGGGAAGCAGCTAGAGGGTGGGATAAGGACTGAGAGGTCTGAGATGGGAGAGGTGTGGGAGTTGGTGTTCTACTAGGAGGGGTATTAGGAGATGGAGGGTTTGTGGAAAGGGATACTTGTGACATAAGGGATTTACGTGTGTATCCAGGAGGGAGTGGAAGGGATAGAGGGCATGGTGGGAGGGTTAATGTGGGCGGGGTTGGGGTCGGCGGGGATGGGCTGTGTTGGGAGGGGTTAGGAGGATAGGGTGTAGGGGGGATATCATTAGGAGGAGGATGGATATCGGCAGTTACTTGGAGTGTGGAAGGAGCAGGAGTTGTAAGATTTGGAGGTTGAGTGTCAGTTTTCATTAATCTTGAATATTTTCAATAGTTTCTTCTGAGGAGTTGGTTGGGGAGTTTTGGGGGATAAAGGATTTCTTGTGAGGGGGGAAGAGAGGATTGGTGTCTCAAGCGTAGGGGCAAAGAAAGGTGGAGGTGTTTGTGTGGTAGGGGAAGAGGGGGTGGAACGTTTGTTCTGTCTGTTACGGGTAGTGCGAGGAGGGAGAGGGGAAGGTGTTGGGGTTGTAGTGATGATTGGAGTATCTGTAGTAGAGATTGGAGTGTCTGGGTTTAGGATGGCAAAAGAGTTTGACTGGGGAAGGTAGGAGGTAGAAGAGGGGGAGTTAGATGTAGGGGGGGTGGGTTTAGGAGAATTGGTAGAATGAGCAGTATTACTGGAGTAAGGAGTAAGAGAGAAACCACGTCGACGTGCTTCCTGTCTGGCTTCACGTAGTGTGAGTCCAAGTTTGAATCTGAGAGTTGCTACCTCCGACTCAAATTTGTAGGTGGGACAGCCCCTATAAAATACATTATGGGGGCCGCCACAGTTGGCACATGTGCGTGATTGTGCAGAGCAGTTAGATCGGGTATGGCCAGGTTGGGCACATAGTGGGCATCTGGCTGTGGAACGGCAATGTTTGCCTGGGTGTCCAAGACGCCAACAACTTTGGCACTGACGTGGAGGAGGTTGCTATGGACGAACAGGGAGGGATTCTCCTCCTATGTAGACGTTAAAGGGAAGGTCATGTCTACGGAAGGTAATTTTGGCTATGTTAGTGGGTTTCTTTCGATGACCTCTGGGGGAATGGAGTAGCATTGTACTGATGTTGCATCATAGTCTGTGAGACAGGCAAGTAGGTCTTCTCCACAATCTGACCAATCTTTGTCATAGATGGGCAATTTGCTGGGGAGATTGAAACTATTCTGGTGCAAGTATTGAGGGTTGGATGGGGTTCTGCAAGGATGGGGTTAC
Organism: Penaeus monodon; assembly: GCF_015228065.2. Lineage (NCBI taxonomy): Eukaryota > Metazoa > Arthropoda > Malacostraca > Decapoda > Penaeidae > Penaeus > Penaeus monodon. Next base: position 35,263,200 of record NC_051401.1, on the reverse strand, counting down.
CATATAGGTCTGTTAGTTTTGTTAATGCTATAGCTTGGTTTTCGGATGTTACTGTGACAAGACGGGAGCGGTCGGGTCGGCTACGGAAAAAGACTTTACCTACTTGTTTTTGGAGACATTGTTGGAAGAGAAGGGTGTTGTCAGAGTAGGGAGCTGTGGGAGGGATCACGAAAAATCGGTCCCATTTGGCTGCGCTAAAGAGAGTATTCAATATTGTTGTAGAGATAGGGGTAGTAGAAGGGCGGGGGCGTGACGAAGATGGAGTAGTGTTGAGGGAGGTAGTGTTATGGAGAGGTGGGCAATAAGGCTGTAAGGTATTAATAAGGGAGGATGGGGTGGTTTATGTTGGAGGTTGTGGGGGTAGAGGTGTTGAAGTTGAGCATGCTGGGAGAGTGGAAATGTTCCTTAAGGGTTGATTGTTGGCTACTGTACTAGTAGGTATTGATGAGGGGTAGTTATTGCAGTGTTCGGAGCCGTGGTCAAAGGAGAGCCTGGGGTCAGGGAATAGGGTGGGTTTACATCGTTGGGGCTATTTGATAAAGGGGCAAGCCTCATTGCCCCTAATAGTGGGGATATGTTTTCATTACTGGTCATGGTAAGCCTGGATTATGTTGGGGATAAGAACAGTCCACCCTTCAGGGTCCCCTTGAGGGGTAAGGGCTAGGTAACTAAATCAGGGGAATACCGTGCCCATGGCTCCCTTAGGCCGTTCAGGACTGGCACAAAGTCAGCCTTTCATCCTTTCAGCACGGCTCTCACACCTTAGGAGGTGGATAGCAGAAGGGTTTGGTGAAGGGACAGAAACGAAAAGTGGTAAGGAAAAAAAAAACGTGCAAAATTAGTTGAGTCGAGGGCTGAGTCCCAAGGTTGGGGAGTTCCCCATCATTGGGTCCCAGTCTCCGCCTCCTAAGCCCCCCCCCCCCACGACAACAACGGGCAAGGGATTGGGGGGGTATTACTGGAGTAGAGAGTAAGAAAAAAAACCTCGTCGACGTGCTTCCCGTCTGGCGCCACGCAGAGTAAGTCTAACTCTGAATCTGAGAATTGCCACCTCAGACTCAAACTTGTAGGTGGGGCAGCCCCTATAAAATACATTATGGGGGACACATGTGCGTGACTGTGCAGGTCGGTTATGACCAGGTTGGGCATTGGACTCTGGGACGGCAGTGTTTGGCAGGATGTCCTAAACAGTTTTGACACTGACGGGGAGGAGGTTGATATGGTCGGACAAGAAGGGATTCTCCACCAATATAAACATTAAAGGGAAGGTCATTTCTACGGAAAGTAATTTTGACATTGTTGGTGGGGTTTTTACGATGACCTCTAGAAGGAATGGAGTAGCACTGATATTGCATCATAGTCCGTGGGGCAGGCGAATAAGTCTTCTACACAATCTGAACAATTTTTGTTAGAGATAGGGCAGTTTGCTGAGATAGAGACAGTTTTAGTACAAGTATTGAGAGTTGGATGAGGTTCTGCAGTAACAGAGTTGCCAGAGAGATTAGTTAGAGCTTGGTTTTCAGTTGTAACTGTGACGAGACGGGAACAATCGGGTCAGCTAAGGAAAGCTACTTTGCCTACTTACTTTTGGAGACATTGCTGGAAGAGAAGTGTTGTCAGAGTAAGGAGCTGTGGGAGGGATACGAAAAATCGGTCTCATTTGGCTGAGCTAAATAGAATATTTAAGATATTTGTAGAGATGGGGGTGGTAGCAGGATGGGAACGTGTGGAAGAGGGAGTAGTGTTAAGGGAGGCAGTATTATGGAGGTGGACAATACAGCTGGAAAGTAGTAAGGGAGGATGGGGTGATTGATGAAGAAGGTTGTGGGGGTTGAAGTGATGGAGTTGAGAATGCTGGGAGAGTAGGAATGTCTCCTGGAGACTGAGTGTTGACTAGGATGGATAATGTACTAGTAGGCATTGAGGAGGGGGTAGTAGTTGCAGTGTTCAGAATCGTCAGGGAATTGGGAGAGTTGTATTGGTGGGGCTACTTGATGAAGGGGCAAGTTTCATTGCCCCTAACAAGGATAAAACATCTTCATTACTGGCCATGGTAAGCCTAGAGTATGTTGGGGAGAGAAACAGTCCATCCCTTAGGGTCCACTTGAGGGGTAAGGGCCAGACAACTAAAACAGGGGAATACCATGCCCATGGCTCCCTCAGGCTGTTGAAGACTGGCACAAAGTCAGCCTTTCATCTCTTCATCATGGCTCTCACACCTTAGGAAATGGATAGTATAAGGGGTTGGAGAAGGGACGGAAACAAAAAAAATACGAGGGGAAAAAAGGCAGAGGCCCAAGGCAGGGGAGATCTCCAGCACTGGGTCCCAGTTCTTGCCTCCTAAGCACCCCCAAAACAACAATGGGCAAGGGATTGAGGGGTAGATAAAAGGGAAGTTAATGCTGAGTATGGTGGTTCACGAAAAAGACCGTGACTGTTGTTCTACCCCTGTATGGGTACATTACAGTGTACTGTATGCTGTAATTGTGAGTTTTGGGCAGTAGTCAGCACTGTAAAACATAAGTAACTGAATTTCTTATGTGTGTGTCTGAATGTAAGTAATGCAAGAGAAAGGGGAGAGTGAATAAGTAGTGGCAGATTTGTAGATGTAATAACTGCATCATGCTTTAGCTATTTGAATGCCTTCTTGGCTGAAGGATACTATTCTATTGGCACTAAAGTGCCAAAAATTAGGGCTAAGTGTCATATTGATCTGACTTTTCATTTGGAAGAGATTTGTGAAAAACAACGGGTCAAGGTCCCTGAAATGCATAGTAGCTGGGCTAAAAAGATTACTCAAAAAATCTGCAGAGGTAATAGTAGTTGAAGGACGGAGATGAGACGAAGATTGTGAAGGATGAGAAGATGGAGTCAAGGATGTTGGGAGAGAGGAAGAAGTGTTTTCTGAAGGCTGGATAATGACCTGGGTAGGTTCTCTGGAATGGATTGAACTGGTAGCTGGTATCAAGGAGACGGAAGTAGTTGCAATCACAAGAGACAGAAATCAAAGAACCAAAAAAGTTAATATCACAGGGGCTAAGTGATAAAGGGGCAAGCCTCAATGCCCCTAACAAAGGTATAAATTTATTACTGGCCATAGTAAGCCTGGAGTATGTGAGGAAGAGAATGGTTCACCCTTAAGGGTCCCCATGAGGGATAAATGGGGGAATACTATGCCTATGGCTCCTGAAGATAATGTTTATTGAACGTACTGTTTGTGGTAAATTGTCTTTTCTATTTTCAAACTGAGACAGATTTTTGTATTTTATCCTTCCACAGGTTTAGTCACATATTTTTGCCCAACTTGTTGAGACCTAACTGTTTTTTTCTCTCTCTTTTTACTTTTTACCTTTATTACTTTGGTATTTTGACATTCCATATTGATTATTACTAAATAAGGTCTCTTTAGAGTATTTACAACATTAGTCTTACTGACTGTAGGTATATACCCAGTCTAGCCTATATACAGGTAGGGGTATTGCTGAAATGTTTATAAAAGCCCCTTCCAAGATCCCAGTAAACAGCAATTCCTCTATTGACAATGGATAAGGCTAAATGCTATACATAATCTAAAAATTTTCTTTACAATTTGTGAGGATGCATTATACTCTGTCTGTTGAGTATTGAGAAAATGAAACAATGGACATCCTGAATGGGAGGTTGATTCACATCTCCTTATCAAATTTTAATTATCCAAGATGAACACACAAACTTACAGCTCTGAAGATCATGAGCCATGGAATGGTTTTGTACACAGTGCAGCACACAGATGATACTTTGACACATACACAATATGGGTAAATGGAAAAGCACATCAAAAATGATTCTTTCACTCAAAAACACGTTTGTTTGGAAAAATATTTATACCTTGTACATAACTTCATTAAAGCATCCTCTGGCTGGAACAAAGAGGCTCCTGCTACACAACACCAAAGACAAATTTTTCACTTCTTGTTTAAACATATCTTACAAAGTATTTTTTTCCTTCTTTTAATTCTTTTGATCATTAAACAAAATATATCTCAGTGTTCCTTGTTTAGATCTTTAATTTTTTGGCATATAATGCTTATCCATATCAAGAATTAAGTACCTAAGAAAAAGCAACCCATTTTATTCTAGTAATTTGCCACTCAAAACACTTTGTATTTGACTTTGGTGCCAATCATTAGAAACCATTCCTTTTTGTAGAGCTGTTGAAAAGTCATTTTATCATCATTCATTTCAAGACACCGTTATTAATTCTGACAATATATTATTACACAATTTAGATACTTCTATCATTCGATTTCAATAAGGGTGGGCAGAATGGTCATTCTTTTTTCTGTATTTTATGAAAAATTTTGTGGTCTTTTGAGCCAGAGAAAAGACTAGTTAAAATCTTCAAAAAAACTTTCAAATGCAAAAGACATTAAAATATTTAAAAGAAAAATTTTCTTAAATCTTCTGAAAGTTTTTGAAAACTGCAAAAAGAAAATGAAAACTAAAAAAATTTTTCCCGCAACTAGAGTGCCCATAAACTATGTGAGTCATTAAATACATTATTTAAATTTAAAATTATTTGTTTAAAATTTTTTCCTAAAGGGGATGAAAAAAGCCAATATGTTCCAATAAGTGGCTACTATAAAATAGAAATTTCTCTGCAAATATAGGACAATCTTTTAAAAAGGGCTGGGAAGAACCCTAAATCCTAATTTAAATAAAACTCCGAAAAACCAAAAACAACTCGGTTCATAAAAAAAAAAACAGTGTTTATAATTTCCCCTTTTTTAATAAAAAGACCTTTATATTTGCAGTATTTTTAAAATAAAAAATGTGCTATTTCCCCAAAAACTAAAAGGATGACTGAGTTTAAACTCCCCTCATAAATTTCATTTTTAAACTTAAAAGAAAACCCCTTTTACTCAAAAACTTTTCAAATTAATTAATCACATAATATACACATACACATTCCTCTCACACCAAAATCATGCATAATTCTCAAAAGCACACCAATGATAGAAGAAAAATAAATCTGGTTTTAACATTACTCATAACATTTATATCTACAGATTCCTCAAATAACATCAGATTTTTAACAAAAGTTACAGAAATAAAAATCAAAAAACCCCACCCTTTTAGAAACAAAACAATATTAACAAAAAAATCTTTTTTCAATACTTCTGACAGCATTGCAGATTATTGGGAAATGACATTTCTTAAAGGTCACAATGTATCATAATATCTTATAAGATATTATGTTTATCTAATAAGATATAACATTTTAGATCATTCTATAAAAATAAAAAGGCATAATTTTCAATAATACAAGTTTCTTGAGTGAAAATTCAAATCCAAATTTTGATTGTCTACGATAATCCAATAGAGCAATAATATAGTCATAAAACCCATGTAATGCTTCTTCTTTGAATTTATTTTTGACACTAAGAGCTCATTAATGCTGAATTTCCTCATCTGACCCCCCCTACCCCCACCCCAGTCATAGGTGGCTCCAAATTTTTCACCTACAGCTCATCCTTGTCTAGAAGTGTGTATCTATTCTTTGAAGGTGCAAGCTTCTTGAAAGTGGATTCAGGAGGTGTTGTTGCTTTCTCTTTTTTGGGCACAGCAGTGCCACCAGACTTGTCTTCAATCTGCAAAAGATATATTCATTATGATATAAACTGTTTTAAGGAATTAAACACCACTGCATAGCTAATCAGGAAGTTTGTGCTTTGAATTTAAAACCTAATAGTGAAGTTATGAAAATTTTCTTTTTTTATTCCATTACTATATTGCATTAGATAGGAATGTGATTCCAACCAGGAAATAACATTGTCTTTTCTGCATCTGTAAACTCTGGAATTTTCTTTGGATTTTCTTTTTGTTGTTGTTATATCTACAGTTTGACTATCCCACAATTTATAATGATATATACTGATGATTTTTCACATACATTTTTGACATGAAAATATCAGAAATTGTTTTGTAGTTGCTAAGAATAAAGTTAATGGCAACTTGTCTCAATGTTTCCTATGGAGTTGATGTTGTTGTTATCATATATCAATACATAATTGGTGGGATAAACTAGCTTATTGTATAAAGATTTGCACTTAACCCGTATCTGCCGGGCCACACCTATAGCTGTATATCTTTTATGGTATGTACAGAAGACAGTATATATTTGTTAATGTAAGGAATAGATGTGGTGTACTGTCATACCTGCTGTGGTTCCTCTGTGGTTTCAGGATCTGGGCCATAGTGAAATTCTCGGTGAAGTTTCCCACTGTATAAATCTGCTAAGAAAGCCTTCAATTTCCCTGGCAGGTAGGCTTGATTGTAATCTGGAAAAGCGGATATAAAATCTAAGGATCTCAATGAACAATAAAGTCTAAAGTCATAGTTACCAAATTGGAGTAAGTTCCAATGGGCAAACATTTCTGTAATTCATTTTAATACTAACAAGTGTTGTAAGGTATGTGAGATACAGGTTATATGGAATTGAATGACTGGAAACACATTTTTCAGTTTGGGCCTTAAATTTTGTAGGCTATTCAGCTGATGGAGGGTGGGATGGGGGAATAAAGGTCAGTTTAACCCAATGCTGCCGGGTATAAGCTCTGGTGATTTTTGGCAACGGCCAGACACTGGGCATGGGAGTCTGCTACATCAAGCGGAACATCCTGCTCGATACGCTTTGCCGCACTGCCGTACATAAAGGCATATCCTGCAGACCAAGCGGTTTGTTATGACACCAGTACATGTTACATGTAACGGGTTAAAATATTTAAGAACTGTATGCTACAATGTCTTGGATTATTACAATACTGACATATCTCATCTTATCAATCAGCACTTCAAAATATGACAAGTTTTAGCAACCAAAGTCTTTTTTTTTTTTTATCTCTTGAGGTTCAAAAATGGTGGCAGACAAAAAATTATAAAAATCCACTCTGTTTTGCTGTAGAAGATGTGTGTTCAATTTGTCTCCTGGTTCTTCACCATGGTGTTCTTCATAAAGGTGACCCGTCAGATTCTTTTATGTGTCCATGTGGCCTACTGCTTCCAGTTCACAATGTGCCTCTCCTACTAAGATGTTTTGAGCTGCTGCCAGTTTTTTGGGTGCCAGCTTGTCACTGAGTGCTGGGTAGGCAAATGCCTTCATAGGCATTCTGATTGCTCTCTCTTCATAAAGATGAGGTTGCGATGGGGTTGAGGATATTTTAAAAATATTCTATAGGTGGGCTAAGGTAGGTTACATCAGGATATAAAACATTAAGTGATATGACACTATGTCAGAATAGTCCTAATCACTAGTAATATTCAAACTCTTCTTGTGACAAAGTGACCTGATTGGTCAAGTGGGAGTGGAATCACACTAAGGATAATCACTTCTTGCACGACTATGACTATGGTATGCTACAATCTTCCAACAGCCAATTCACACAACTAGTACAGCTCTGGTGTGGAGATGTATGCACATTTTATTCCTCGCCAGCTTCAATGAAAATTTGGCCCATCATCAATAGGATAAAAAACTGTAAATTTCACACAAAATAGCAAAATATACAAAATGTTCCACAAAATGAATGCATAAAAATCATTACAATTACAAATGAATCCTAGAATAGAGAATCTATTTTCTACATTTACATATCATAACAAACAAAAAAATATATGAATGGGGTGCACCTCAGGAAACTGCCTTGGTGGGAAGTTATGCAGAATGCTATTTACTAAGGTTATGGTTATTTACCTACTACTCCCCAGGCATCACCATAAGTATGCTTACACAAGTATAGCATTGTGGGGGGGGGGGAGAGGGAGAGGGAGAGGGAGAGGGAGAGAGAGAGAGAAAGAGAGAGAGAGAGAGAGAGAGAGAGAGAGAGAGAGAGAGAGAGAGAGAGAGAGAGAGAGAGAGAGAGAGAGAGAGAGAGAGAGAGAAAGAGAGAAAGAGAGAAAGAGAGAGAGTCTCAGATTGGTCATTGGTCAAATGCCGTCAATGTCACGCCCTCCTACTAACTGGGGGTGACCAATAGGGCAGCGTGCCCATGGCATCGCCGCCGTACTGACCTAAGCCATGCCCGCTGCGGTCATGACCCCATAGCTGACCTGGAACCGTAGGGACACTCTACTTCGAGTGACGGACCCATTTGCCCGCGGCCTCCCGGGGGCCTACTGGGTCTCTTCTGCATACCAACCTCGGTCCACGCTACACTACCAAGAATCTTCCATCAATAAATATACACAATAGACCGTGCGTTTTACAAGTCCCTCACAGATGGTACCAGCTGGGGATGTTGCTTCTTTCAAGCTTGCGACACGAACGATGCCTCCGAAAACTCCAAAAACAAAACTGTAAGTACACCATGGACAATTTTTTTCCTTTCTCTTTCCTTCCCTTCAACAACTACAGTGATTTTTTTTTCTAAACATCTGAACAAGTGTCCGTGCTAGTGCATTTTTTTCTCTACCAAGTTTCTTCGAATTTCCTTTTGATGGGAGATTATCTTCATTTTTTTTTAGTGAGAGTAATTTTCTTAGGCGTGTTTTATCTTTAAATTAATTTTCTTCTCGAATGCTCTATGCCCGCGTGGGCATATTCTAGGCATATTTTCTTATCTATATTCCCATTGCGTTAACCGGTGTCTTATTAACGTAAATTTCGTCTATCATTTTTCAGTGCATTATTTCAGCTCAGTTTATTATTGAAATAATGTGAAATTGGTGGAATTGTCCACAAATATTTTTTTTCCTTTCACCATACCTAGTTCCTAACTTCCTCCCTTTCCTTAAACCCCCTCCTTCCACATTTCCCCTCCCTCTCTACCTATTTTCAATATATCTATGAAGGTCAAATGCGTTAATATTCTAGTGTCGTGATATTTGTTTCAATGTTATTTTCAATTAAACAAATTATTTAATATACGTACGTTATATTTTGTAAGTACGATTTCCAATTGACTTCACACTTGCCTTTTGCGATCGAATTCTGACCGCGTGTGACCTGTCTCATGACTCTTTCTGACCTTGTGAACCCCGAAGTCAATTATCCAATTTGTTATCTTGGTGTTTTAATAATCGGATGAACCTCACTTCGACCTCACTCAGGCAAATTCGGTCACTCTGTTTGCCATCTGCCCATGTTTAGAAATATTGTTTCTATTTTTATTTCAATTATATCTCGTTGTTAGAGATTACTTAAATTGTATCAGCTACTACGATTTCATATTGTTCGTGATTTTTGTTATCATTATCCATCAATTCAAGGCAAATTCCCTCAGTCATCCTAACGATTTTCTATCTTTCCTCTCATGACAATTGTTAAGATGCTGACAGATTTTCACAGCATTTCTTTCATTAATTATTCTGTGTCGCGAACGTCATTTCATCGTTATTACGTGGTCCATGGTGACGACCCCAACAATGGGTTTCTGGACATGTAATTAGTGTTTAAGTTGAATGTTGTCCTTTTACGTGCTCAGAAGCACATTAATCGCCCAGCTGCGATCCGGCGCCCGTGATGCGCACCATGTTTTTACGACTCTACGTGGGCATAGCGCTGGCATTTCCCAACGGGATGGGATGCCCAATTTGCGTATTATTTTTGCTACGTATGAGCTCGTCCCGGCAGTACCCTCTTCAACCTGAAAATATGGTGGGGTACTGGCCGCTTTTCCTCTGGGAATCTTTAGGCTTAAGTTGATATAACTTGTCACCATTTCATACATTTCACATACTGTTGCAGTATCATTTCTGTGATTTCGAACAGTAGTTGATATAACGTTGCAATTGCCGTAGAGTAATAATTATATTACCATATTTATGATGTTCTTTTTGTGCAGTTAGATCAGTATTTATTTTCCTTGACCTCTAAATTTTTTCCACTTCGTTTACATACCCCGTCCCCATCCTCGCCTCTCCCTTTACTTATCAATTCCACCTCGCATGCCATTCTATTTCTTATTACTCTCACTTACTTTATCTATCTGCTATGATTCTATACCTACTCTACCACCATTATATTTTCTACTCGTGTGCTATACTCTGAATTATTCACTTTATTACTAACTTATTTACTCACTTATCTCGTCTATTCACCCATCACTTCAGTTATGCAACTTCATACATCGTATCTGTATAAATCACGTTAATTGCACAAGAATTACATGTGTATAGTCTTGTGCCAATTTTGTAATCTTGCCTTGCATTACGTTTTATCGTGCCGTATGTTGTTATTAAGCATATATGATGTAATGAGTCACTCCCAAGCGAACATGAGGACTACATTTACCTATTTTCATTATCGCTTTGCTTCGAAATGATGGAGTCGGTGATAAGACATATTCTAATTGATACTAATTTCTTATAAGTCAGATATATATTGTATGTACTATTGCACAGCACATTGTTAACCTTTGCATTGTTGCATTATTTCTTTTCTCTAAGGAAGTCTGTCATTCAAGATAATCCTTGCGGACGCGACAACTTTTCCTTCCTTATAGTCATGCATAATGCTTATTTCTTGTAGTTTTTCACCTCTATCCCGAGACAATTGCTACTCAAGCAAGTCCCAGCGGACTATTGCAATTGTCTCCCTAAGCATATTCCTCTGTCTATCTCTGGACAGTGAAATTATATATATAAAAAAAAAAAAGTGATTATAAAAATTGAAAATTCAATATAAAAAATTTTAATACTATTTTCTTGCAATACATCTGATTATATCTAACATATGGCCCTTGTCACACAACCCCCCACCCCCCCCATTTCGCCCTCCTGTCTCTGCCCTTGGTGTACTTGTTTCAGAAAATGGCGGATCAGCTGCGCGAGAAGTCCGGGACGCAGCCTGCCAGGACACACACCAAGCACGGCCGACGACACTTGCTGCTCCCGTCGAGGACGACGGGTGGGTGCGTGAGCCGAGCGATCTCAGATTGGTCATTGGTCAAATGCCGTCAATGTAACGCCCTCCTACTAACAGGGGTGACCAATAGGGCAGCGTGCCCATGGCATCGCCACCGTACTGACCTAAGCCACGCCCGCTGCGCTCATGACCCCATAGCTGACCTGGAACCGTATGGACACTTTACTTCGAGTGACGGACCCGCTCACCTGCGGCCTTCCGGGGGCGTACTGGGTCTCTTCTGCATACCAACCTCGGTCCACGCTACACTACCAAGAATCTTCCATCAATAAATATAGGCAACAAACCGTGCATTTTACAAGTCCCTCATAGAGAGAGAGAGAGAGAGAGAGAGAGAGAGAGAGAGAGAGAGAGGGAGGGAGAGAGGGAGGGAAAGGGAAAGGGAGAGAAAGGGAGGGAGAGAGGGAGGGGGGGAGAGAGAGAGAGACAGAGAGAGGGAGATAGAAAGAGGGGGAGAGAGAGAGGGAGAGTCTCAGATTGGTCAAATGCCTTCGATGACACATCCCCAAGCTGACAAACGTGACCAATGGGGTTTCTTGCCTGTGCATTGATCTAGGCCACGCCCACAGCGCTCATGATCTCTGGCCTCAGCCTTGACCCAAGCGGACACTCTACCTCAAGTCACGGTCCCGCTCGCCCACGGCCTCCCGGAGGCTATCCCAGTCTCTTCCACACAAACAAATACTTTTTCCTTTCACCAGACCATCCCTACCTATCCTAGTTCTTAACTTTCCCCCTTTCCTTAAACCCCCTCCTTTACATTTCCCCTCCCTCTCTACCTATTTTCAATATATCTATGAAGATCATAGCGCTTTAATATTCTAGTGTCGTAATATTTGTTTAAAAGTTAATTTCAGTTAAACAAATGAATTAATATAAGTGAGTTGTATTTTGTGTGTTTCTCGTTTGATTTCACACTTGCCTTCCACGACCGAATTTTGACCGCGTGTGACCTGTCTCATGACTCTTTCTGACCGTGTGAATCCTGAAGTCAATTATCCGATTCGTTATCTTGTCTTGGTGTTACATTTCGAACATTTGAGATCTCTTTTTCTTTTACTTGTCGTATATATATATATTTATGCAAGCGTGTTTTGTTTTATTAGTTTTCCATATTCATAAAAAAAATAAGTAAGTTTTATGTGTATAAATGTTTTACTCGTTCACTTAACATTTAGTACCCCAGGTCAATTCAGGTCAGGTCACGTCAAGTGATGACATTTTCTCCCCTCTTTTGACCTGTGTGTGAAATGCCACATTCAACTGTTTTCTTTTTTTTCAAATTTCAAGTTTATTCATTTCTGTACATTATTTCGTCAAATAACTTGGAACTTTGATAACGAATTATCAATTTCCTTTCCGTTATCAATATATTTTTATTTTTTTCATACTGTACAATTTATTTATACAGATTTACATTTATAAATATACACATTTAGTTATTCTTTCTTAGATTATTAATGTGATACTTAGGATAAATGTTATTCATTAATGTTTCGATTATTTAATTTTTCGATGACAATGTGTTTCGTTTTCCCACTTTTTTTATAACTAGCTTCTGCTATTTTCTGTAGAATTATTGGATATGATTATTGGATCTCACTCAGGTAAAATTGTCAACTATGATTACAATCTAATTGCGCCTACGACCTGAAATATATTAAATTTATTATTGTTTCTAATTTTTATTTTAAAAAAATGACTACAAATGTCAAATTCCCTCGGTCATCCTAACGATTTTCCATCTTTCCTCTTATGACAATCATTAAAATGCTGACAGATTTTCACAGCATTTCTTTCATTAATTGCTCTATATTGCGAACGTCATTTCATCTTTATTACGTGTAATCAGTATTAAGTCGAATGTTGTCCTTTATACGTGCCCAGACGCACTCTTATCGCCAAGCTAGTGTGCTATACTCTGACTTATTCACTTTATTACTAACTTATTTACTCACTTATCTCGTCTATTCACCCATCACTTCAGTTTTGCAACTTCATACATCGTATCTGTATAAATCACGTTAATTGCACAAGAATTACATGCGTATCGTCTTGTGCCAATCTTGATTTCTTGCCTTGCATTACGTTTTATCGTGCCGTATGTTGTTATTAAGCGTATATGATGTAATGAGTCACTCCCAAGCGAACATGAGGACTACATTTACCTATTTTCATTATCGCTTTGCTTCGAAATGATGAAGGTGTCGGTGATAGACATAGTCTCATCAATACTAATTTCTTTTAAGTCAGATATATATTGTATGTACTATTGCACAGCACACTGTTGACCTTTGCATTTTGTATTTTTTCTTATCTTTAAGGAAGTCTGTCGTTCAAGATAGTCCTTGCGGACGCGACAACTTTTCTTTCCTTACAGTCATGCACAATGCTTATTTTTTGTAGATTTTAACCTCTATCTATCCTGAGACAATTGCAACTCAAGCAAGTCCTTGCAGACTATTGCAATTGTCTCCCTAAGCATGTTCCTCTGTCTATCTCTTGACAGTGAAATTATAACGAAAAGTAATTATAAAAATTGAAAACTCAATATAACATTATTAAATACTATTACTGATTATATCTTACATACGGCCCTTGTCACACAACCCCCCCCCCCCCCCCCATTTCGCCCTTCTGTCTTTCTGCCTGTCTCTGCCCTTGGTGTACTCGTTTCCGAAAATGGCGAATCAGCTGCGTGAGAAGTCCGGGACGCAGCCTGCCAGGACCCACACCTAACACAGCCAACGGCACTTGCTGATTCCGTCGAGGACGACGGGTGGGTGCGTGAACCAAGTGATCTCAGATTGGTCAAATGCCTTCAATGACACACCCCCAAGCCGACAAACGTGATCAATGGGGTTTCTTGCCCTTGCATTGACCTAGGCCACGCCCACAGCGCTCATGACCTCTGGCCTCAGCCTTGACCCAAGCGGACACTCTACCTCGAGTCGCGGTCCCGCTCGCCCGAGGCCTCCCGGGGGCTATCCTGGTCTCTTCCGCACAAGCTGGCCATCTCAACCTCAGTCCACGCTACAGAAAACCTATACCAGCAATAAACATACGCAACAGACCGTGCGTTTTACAAGTCCCTCACAGACAGAGAGGGAGGGAGAGAGAGAGGGGGAGGGAGGGAGAGAGAGGGGGGAGAGAGAGAGGGGGGAGAGAGAGAGGGGAGAGAGAGAGAGGGGGGGAGAGAGAGGGGGGGGAGAGAGAAAGTGAGAAAGAAAGAAAGAGAGAGAGAGAGAGAGAGAGAGAGAGTATACCATATACATAAGTCTATTTCTGTTACCAGTGGACCACGTGGCTCCAAGTCCCAAATAGGAACCATTCACTCAGCGAGGGCGTAGATGACATGTTATCTGATCTCGCTTGACCCTTCAGTCTAACACGCAGTGCAGTAAGGTCGGCCTAGCCTCCCTCTCTGGGCGAGCTGACCCGACACGTGACACTGCACGGTGCTTTTACCCTTTAGACAAATCGTAGCGTCATCGTAGTGTGTGTTCACCCCTTTATGTGTGTTTTACGTCCCTGTCAGCCACTGTACTAGAGTACGTATAGCCTTTTACAATCTGGTGGCAGGGCGGGTGCTGCGTCCTTCCGGCTCGCAGCACGAGCACCACCTCCAAAGAAGAAAATCCGCTCGACTGCTACAAGACATCGGAAAAAAAATAAATAAATAAACGTAAGTAAACGTTTGGGCCCCCTTTCTATTTTTTTTTTCTTCCTTCTTCGTCCATATGTGTTAAAATGTTGTTTTTTGGTTGGGTAAAAAGTGCTAAATGAAGTCTAACATGCATAGCTAGACATATACCTCGGCAGTTCAGATTGCTGACCCTGAGAAGATTTGCTTGTTAAATAGCTTGCGAATAGTTTTTCATGTCACCATTCATTCATGCGTACATTCTGTCGCATATCATTATATAATGAATTCAATGTGGTAGTTGAAATAATCTTATATAGCTAGCACTGCTAATTTATTTCAGTTTTGTTATAGTGAACGTTAATATTCGTGTTTGTGATTCATTCTCTGTGTGAGGTCACTCTCACTTTCACTCTCAGTCACACTAGCTGTCACTCACACACGCATTTACACACACATACTCACCTCACTCATCCACGCAGGACAAAAGACACTGAAACCTTTTTATTAATAGGGTTGGTTGCTGTCTTAGTGCCAGCGTAGAGATTTATGTTGTCTCTTTAGCCTGCAATTTTGTCAGTCGTGACGGGTGACTCGTATGTACAATTAACATTTATTTCTTCTCTGTGTGACGACAGTGGTTCAAGTAAATCCTTGCGAATTGCCGTTATTTCCCTTATATACTCTCATATCTATCAGAGATGGTTGGTAGTTTAAGCCAGGTCCATGCGGATCGCTACTGACGTCTCCCTCTTCTATTTTTTTCGTTTTCTTTGTGAAAATAAAATGCAAAATGAAAAATAAAGATGAAAATAAGTTAAAAACCAAAATTAAACACCGCAAATTGATATAAATAACGGCTAATGGTACTTAACATCCCCTCTTCCCTGTTGCCTTTCTTTTTCTCTTGCTATCTGGTCCCTACATGTATGATCTGGTTCCCCGACTATATATTGCAGTCAGACCGATGATATCCGACACGGCACCGAAGGAAGACGCTGCAGCAGAACCGGTCATCTTAGGATGCTGTGGGAAGGACATCATCGGATGATCGCCATAAGCCTGCGGACCAGGATGTTTGTCAGAGCAGGTGTTAAGCTGCCCATGATGTAGTGGACGGGCGCTGCCTGCCGAGACGCCCGTAAATCCAGCGAAGGACCAGGAACTCCCCAGCGCAGGTACCAGTCGCCCCAGGATGCTGTGGATGGGCAACGCTTGGTGGACGCCCGCAGATCCAGTCAACTCCTGGAGCTTGTCAGCCACCCCAAGATGCCGCTGAGGATGCCCAAGCCCCGATGTCTGTAGATCCAGATGAAGATTACGAGGACGAGGACGAGCATGCCGCCGCGAGGAACCTGAAAGAGATCTGTGAGGACTTGTAGACGAGGATGCCGCCGAGTTAGGCCTGGACCAGGACTACGAGGAGGTCAAGGAGGACCTGTGCGAGACTTTCGAGGATGTGTGGACATCAAGGATGGACAGATTACACCAAGGACCAGGAGGATGAGGACGACAGGGACGAGCAGCCACGAAGATGCACCAGGACAACGCATGAGAACGAGACGACCAGCCAAGTTAGGTCACCCTTTAGGGAAATCAAGGGCAAGGCACGAGTAGGTGGCTGAGCAATATAGCATATACATAAGTCTATTTCTGTTACTAGTGGACCACGTGGCTGTTTGCCACATGGCTCTAAGTCCCAAATAGGGCAGGCTGACCTGACACGGGAGCCGCCTTACCCCCAGACATAGTCTCGTGTGTTCCCATACTGTGTGTCAACTCTTATTAATAAAGAGTCACGCCGTATACCAGTATCATTACTATAAGTCTATTTCTGTTACCAGTGGCTGTTTGCCACATGGCTCCAAGTCCCAAATAGGAACCATTCACTCAGCGAGGGTGTACATGACGTGTTATCTAATCTCACTTGACCCTCCAGTTCGTGACCAGGGCACGATGTGGTAAGGTCAGCCTAGCCCTCCCCCTCCGGCTAGGCTGACCAGACACGGGAGCCGCCTTACCTCCCAGACATAGTCCCGTGTTCCCATACTGTGTGCCAACTCTTAGTAATAAAGAGTTATGCCGTTAACAAGTATAACTACCCTCTGTTCACCATTGTACTAAGGATCATAGCCTTTTACAGAGAGAGAGAGGGAGAGGGAGAGGGAGAAGAGAGAGAGAGAGAGAGATGAGAGATGAGAGAGAGAGAGAGAGAGAGAGAGAGAGAGAGAGAGAGAGAGAGAGAAAGGGAGAGGGAGGAGAGAGAGAGAGAGAGAGAGAGAGAGAAAAAAGGGAGAGGGACAGAGAGGAGGAGAGGGAGAGGGGAGAGAGAGGGAGGGGAGGGAGGGAGAGGAGGAGGAGAAAAAGGAGAGAGAGAGGAGAGAGAAGAGAGAGGAGAGGAGAGAGAGGAAAGGGAGAGAGGAGAGGAGAGGAGAGAAGAGGAAGAGAAGAGCGAGAGAAGAGAGAAGAGAGAGGAGAGAGAGAGAGAGAGAGAGAAGAGGAGAGAGAGAAGGAGAGAGAGAGAGAGGAGAGAGAAGAGAGAGAGAGAGAGAGAGAGAGAGAGAGAGAGAGAGAGAGAGAGAGAGAGAGAGAGAGAGAGAGAGAGAGAGAGAGAAAGAGAGATCACATAAAAGTAGTTTTAATTTCAGTAAAGTAAGAAATTAATGAAACCCTTACCTGGAAACAGGTACATGTGTCTGAAGGAGTCAATAGCAATGAGAGGAAGGTCATTCTTTGATTTGCCCAGATGGTGCAGAGGGTGAGCAAACTGAACACCATCTGCTGTCAGGAAGTTAACATTCTCTGCAAATAAATCAAATAAAAAAGTTAATAAATAGATAAATAAAAGGATGATATACCTAATATGACATTCTGAAGGGCAACTGATATTAACCTCTTGGATCTGGATGACATGACCATCATGTCATGAAAAAATCTGGCTCAACAGCCGGGTGACGTGAACATGCCCTCATGGGAAAATCTAGCCGTCATGCATGTTTTGGCTGAGGCCCGGGGTGATGGAAAAGACTCGCCACGAGTGCACAAACCTATTGGGAGGTTTATTTTACTCATTTGGCGATTTTGCATCTATGTACGAGTGTGGAATGTAATGTCTGTGAGCGGTGACTGGAAGAGGGCTGGCTCCATGGGGGATGTATTCCTGGCACCATGAGCAGTGGTGCCGGTTGTATTAAAGAAAATTGAATATTATGTAAAAAAAAAAAAGAAAAGAAAAAAAAAAAAAGAAAAGAAAAAAAAAAAAAAAAAAAAAAAAAAAAAACAGTGTTACATAATTTTATTTTTCTTGCACTGAGTTATAGACTACCTAGAGAGAAATGAGTCTGTACAAAAAAACTATTACCACCTGGATAATGCAAATCAAATGGCAAATATGTACATCGGAAAATAGCCAAAAAGCTAAAAACACTTATGAGTTAATAACTTTGCAATTAGGAGGCATAGAGTCTTATCACGCAAACCAATCCATTTGGTTAATATTTCTTATTAAGCACACTAACAGTGTTACCTATCTTTGCCATTATATAAAAATTTGAAATATCTGAAATTCTGGAATTCAATGCAACATCTGTTAAGCTAGGTAGAAAAGGGTCTATTGCTAATCTCAGAAAAATGGAAGAATCAGCTAGTTCATGACCGCTGTGAATAAAACAACAAAGAAATTTAAAACATTCTCTTCAAGAACGGATTTAAATTCTGGACACAAAACAAAAGTAATCAGTAAAATCTTATCAATAAAATGTTATGGTTAGTATGTAAATCAGTAAATCAGTAAATAAGTAAAGAAGAAGAAGAAGGAAAGGGAAAAGGAGAAGGAAGAGAAAAGAAAGAAAAGAAGGAAAAGAAGGAGGAGGAGGAGGAGGAGGAGGAGGAAGAGGAGGGGGGAGGAGGAGGAGGAGGAGGAGGTGAAGGAGGAGGAGGAGGAGGAGGTGAAGGAGGAGGAGGAGGTGAAGGAGGAGGAGGGGGAGGAGGAGGAGGAGGTGAAGGAGGAGGAGGAGGAGGAGGAGGGGAGGAGGAGGTGAAGGAGGAGGAGGCGAAGGAGGAGGAGGAGGCAAAGGAGGAGGAGGAGGAGGAAGGAGGAGGAGGAGGAGAGGAGGAGGGTGAAGGGAGGGAGGAGGAGGAGGAGGAGGAGGAGGAGGGGAGGAGGAGGAGGAGGAGGAGGAGGAGGAGGAGGAGGAGGAGGAGGAGGAGGTGAAGGAGGAGGTGAAGGAGGAGGAGGAGGTGAAGGAGGAGGAGGAGGTGAAGGAGGAGGAGGAGTTGGAGGGGGAGGAGGAGGAAGAGGACAAAGAGGTGAAGGGGATGAGGGAGTTGGAAGAAGAAGAGGAAGAGGAAGTATAATAAAAAAAGAAAGAAAAATAAATAAATCAACCCATATCCCAACGGGTGGCATGTACGCACATGTCATGGCATGGCGGGACTATCTGCCGGGGGCATGTATGTACATGCCATGATGTATGGACATGCCACGAGTTATTTTTTGTTACAATCACGGCAAAATATTATTTTTCTGCCACTGAAAGTGTGATTAAGTTGTTTTTAACACTTTCTCATTTTTAATATGAAAAAAAAAAAAAAAAAAAAAAAGCAACAAACCGACGATTTCAACTGTATGATGCCGCACACTGCTTATTTTATTCAGACTATAGACTGAATAATGATCAACTACGGAGTCTATAACAACAAAAATACCCTTCAGTCTCAATTTATCAGGAAGTATGGCAAAGAGAGACTTTAAAAAATAATGAAAACTGAAAATACAACATATCTTCGTAGTATTACGAAGAAACGGCATGGGATTAGAGGAGTACAAGAATGAGGAGGAGGGAGGAGAAGAGTAAGAAAAGAAGGAGAAAAAGAAGAAAAAGGAGTAGGAAAAGAAAAACAGTAGGAAAAGAAGGAAGAGAAAGCGAAGAGGCAGGTGGGAAAGATAGGAGGAGGAGGAGGGGAAGATAAAAAGTGGAGGATGACATGTAAAAGAAAAAGAATAGAAGAAGGAGAAGAAGAGAAAGGAGGAGGAGGAAGACAACGAAGTAGAGAGAGAGGACGAAGAATAAGAATAATATGAAAGAGGGGTAGAGAGGGGGAGGAAGAGGAGGAGGAAGAAAAGGTGGAGGAGGCAGAGGAAAAGGCAGAGGAAGAGGAGGAGGATAAGAAGAGGAGAAGCAAAACAAGGGTACAAAGAAGAAGAGGAAGAAGAAAGATAAGCAGCAGAAAATAAGGAAAAGGAAGGAGAAAAAGAGGAGGAGAATTGGGGATGGTGAAAGAGGAGACAGAGTTAGAAGTAAGTTAACCCTTTCCCGACGGGTGGCATGTACGTACATGCCATGGCATGCCTAGACTATCTGCCGGGGGCATGTACGTACATGCCATGGTGTATGTATGGCCATGCCATGATTTTTATTAATTTTTTTACAATTACAGCAAAATAATTTTTTTTTTGCCACTAAAAATGTGATTAAGTAGTTTTTAACACTTTTTCTCATTTTTCCTATACTATGCATTTCATTATTGGTCATGTAATGAGAAGTAAAAGTATTGAGAAAAACTTGCTGACAGGGATGGTGATAGGAAACAGAGGAAGAGGCAAACCGAAGACAAGACTGAGCTACAATATCAAAGATATTTGCGGGCTGTCGATGGTACAAGTGGAAAGAAAAGCGTAAGATCGAGTTTAGTGGCGAAGGATGGTGGAGAGGTCCACGGCTGCTCAAACATGAGCATACCGTTATTGATGATGATGATGCATTTCATAAAGGCTTCACGGGCTTCCAAGGTTAGCGTAAAAAAATTACATCGGTAATCGACTACATTGGCCAGAGATATTATATAGTATTCACAAAGCGATGATGTAAAACCATGTGAAAATACTATGTATTTTTGAAGAAAAAAAAAACACTGAACATAAAAGTATATCTATATGGAAGTGATACTATAAATCTGTTGAAACTAAAGTTATCTTATAAAATAACTTGGGGGGAAAAAAAAAAAAAAAAAAAAAAAAAAAAAAAAAAA
>NC_051401.1:35230124-35232624 GCF_015228065.2 Penaeus monodon | reverse complement strand
CCGGCGCATAGTCTACCCGATCCTCCGACCTGATGTGACCTCCCTCTGCTTCCCTTTGTCTGTCCTCACCTGCCCTGTGTTACCACGTTGCCTCTCCTCTCTCTCTTTTATACCCTCTCCTCTCCCCTCAATCTATAATGTATTGTCACATGCCTATATTCCCACACACACACACACACATACATATAAGTATGTCCATTGTTTTACCTGCTTATTCGTCTCTCGTTGCCACACTAGACATTCCAATGTTGTATTGTCTATTCCCTTCCACAAGAACTATGCATTGTTGTAACACTACCTTTAATTACCAATGATTGTCATATGTTAAGCACGTAATCTATGCCCATCTTTAGACCACTGTAGGAGATGAGAGGCAGAATCCCTGCGGGGAGCCAAGGAGCAACACCAAGCTTTTAGACACAGCTGCAAAAAACATCATGGTTGTCTACCTTACACCTTAACCCGTTCCTGCTGGGTGACATGATAGGACATCATAGCAAACCGCATGGTTGCCAGGTTCAGTTTGTACGCGTGGCAACACGCCAGAGCGCGTGGAGCGGGGCATTCGGCTTAACACAACGGACTCCCACGGCCTCTGTCTGGCCACTGCCAGATATCACCAGAGCTTAATTGCTCTCAGGGATTTCAGATAACTGGGAATAATGGGTTAAGCTCGCCACCTACCATACTCTTGTAGGGCCTATCATTCAGGCCATTACAGTTGTGTGTGTGTGTGTGTGTGTGTGTGTGTGTGTGTGTGTGTGTGTGTGTGTATGCAAGTGTGCATGCATGTGTATATATACACAAATATATATATACATAAATGTACACACACACACACACACACACACACACACACACACACACACACACACACACACACACATACACCACAAACACACACACACATACACCACACACACACACACACACACACACACACACACACACACACACACACACACACACACACACACGCGCCACAAACACACACACACCCGCCACACACACATGCGCGCGCGCCACACACACACACACGCGCGCGCCACACACACACACACACACACGCGCCACACACACACACACACACTAATCTTATGTATTGTCACATGCCTATATTCCCACACACACAAGTATATATTATACAAGTCATGTAGAATATAACAACAGATAAATAGAATAACATTGGCATACACATTTCAGTAACATCACATATATAAAGCTGGGTTACACACACACACACACACACACACACACACACACACACACACACACAAACACACACACACACACACACACACACACACACACACACACACACACACACACACACACACACACACACACACACACACACACACACACACACACACCACAAACACACACCATAAAAACAAACACACACACCACAAACACAAACACACACACACAATAACGGGTACAGAACCCTATTATAATGGCTTTGTAGGGGTAGTGATACTGGCCTGATGGCTTCACTCTTTATTGATAAGAGTTCAACACATTAAAGGAACACACGAGACGATGTCTATATTGGGTAAGGTGGTATGCTAGGTCATGCGTCAGGTCAACCTGCCCAGAGGTGGAGGGCTAGGCCGACCTTACCAAGCTGGACGCTGGCAACGAACTGTCAGGTCAGGCGAGGTCAGATAACATCGTCATCTATGTCCTCACTGACTAAATGGTTCTTATTTGGGATTTGGTGCCATGTGGTAAACAGCCACGTGGTCTATTGGTACTTATGTATATGCTACATTGTACACACACACACACACACACACACACACACACACACATATGTATTGGATCAGGCATTAGACGTTTATAAAATTTTGATTATGTTAAGGTGTGAGTACTTCCATTTATTCACCATTATCTATTTATTTTCCTATAAACAATTTGTGTTACAATATTGAATTATTTGTACTGTATTTAAACTTCTTGTAGCTGGGAAAATGTAGTGTTCATTGTAGTATAAATTTCTGAAATGTCTCTGCACATAGATGGCTCCACAAGTGCTTAGCCACAGTCAATTAATAGATGTTGTGACCTCACCTGACTTCACTGTTTCTTGAGATTACGAGCAAAACATTATTTTAACTAATACTATTGATACTGGTGTTGTTACTATTATCATAGATAGTATACTTATCGTAATATTATTCATATTACTAACAGGAACCTAAGATACTAGAAAATATTTCCAACAATCAAGGAAAGCTGAGACAGGTAGTAAATAACTGGCTTATTAGTGACTTTTAGTACTTGTGGAGCCATCTATGTCTTAAGACAGTTAATAAACTAAACTCACACAAGGCACTGCTTACATGTACATGCTATCCCTGGTGTCTTTGGGTTAAAATGTATTTAGTTCTTTTAGTCTTATACGAAAATATATAACTGGTTAACTATATTCAGCTTTCGTGTATCAAAATATTAATATATGTATTGAAAAAACAAATGTAATTTTGTAGTGCCAGGC
>NC_051401.1:35220124-35225124 GCF_015228065.2 Penaeus monodon | reverse complement strand
CATAATAATATCTATACTCTCTCATATATATATACTATATCTCTAATCAAATCTCCTATCTCTTTCATCTTCTATCTTCATCTCTCAACTATTTATATCTATATATTATATCTATATCTATATATCTCCTATATATCTCATATCTTACTACACTATATACATTATTATATCATATCTCTCTCCTCCATATCTTTAATATCATATATTCATATATACATCTCTACTCTGATATTATCTATCATTTTTATCATCCTCACTATTCTACCTTTATATACTATCATATAATATATATATATACTTCATACCTATATATAATACTATATATTATATATAATTATGCTATCCACTATCTTCATACCTCTATTTTATATATATATTATAAATATATATTTATATAGATATATTTATATATATACTATTATATATACATCGTATAATTTTTACCTCTCCTCCCCTAAAATTATCATTATATTATCCTATAAAATATATATATATATAAATATATACTATTATATAAACTATATTATCACTATATCCATATATACTATATTATATATATATCATATATCATACTAATCTATCCATATTATACTCAACATATATATATATCATATACATTCAAATATATACCTACATACTAATATATATCATATTATACTATATTATATATAATCATATATATACTATATATA
The DNA here is from genome assembly GCF_015228065.2 of Penaeus monodon. Lineage (NCBI taxonomy): Eukaryota > Metazoa > Arthropoda > Malacostraca > Decapoda > Penaeidae > Penaeus > Penaeus monodon. The sequence goes on along the minus strand of NC_051401.1, from coordinate 35,224,432 downwards.
ATCTATATATATATAAATAAAATATGTATATATATGGTTTCAGTTTTCATGCAGAAAAGGAGAGGAGAGGAGAGGAGAGGAGAGAGGAGAGGAGAGGAGAGGAGAGGAGAGGAGAAAAGAGGAGAGAGAGTGCGTGTGTACGTGCGTGCATGTGTGAGTGAGTGTGTGTAAGAGAGAAACTGTATTAGATAAGAGACTAAGTTACCGCTCGCAGGTAATTGCCCCGTACACAAGCAATACACGTCTTTTAAACCATCCGGAGCAAAACAGTTAAAGACAGTTCTTATGAGTGTGGGACACCTCCAGACCTGTCTTAATGTCTTGGATCCAACTGTTGTCATGAAAAAATTTGGCTGTGGGCCAAATGATGGGAATAAGCAGTCATGGAAATTTTGATCAGGACTGGGGTGACATGAATATGCTGTCAGAAATTTTTTAGCTGTAGGCTAGGTGTCAGGAATGATTCTCCAGAAATGCTCAAAGGTGTTGTTGGGTGATGAGACTCAGAGGGTATTTTTGGAAGGGGCTTCAGCATTATTTCCCTCGGTACACATGTGTGGAATGTACCATCCATGAAAAATGACTGGAAGAGCACCATTTCCATACATAAGATCCTATTCCAGCCCACCATGACAGGTGGCACAGGGTGTACAAAAAATGGAATATTATGGGGGAGGGGTGAATTACTTACTATTATCACACAGAGCTGATATGAGGTCTATGATACAAAAAAAGTCTATTACCATTTTGATGCAGCATATCAAATGACATAGACCATGGAAAACGGCAAAAAAGAATAATGATGTTTAGCAGAATCGGAGATAATTACAATGCAAAGAGGAGGCAAGGAGTCCTGATAATGCCCATGAGAGTTTATGTTGGCTGGGCTTATAAATCACACACGCGGGATAGTCATGCCACTCTAGAAAGCCTAATGCCCATACTTTATCTCAGTCTATAACCTTTCGTGGATACTGAATTTTCGCAAATAAGTCTGATAAAGGGCCGGTCACATTAATCTATTCTGTCCAGGGATCCCTTTACAGAACTGGATGCTTCCTTTCCCTCCGCATCGCGAAAACATTCTGTCGGTATTTCAACCCTGTCTAGAACTGAAATATATTACCAAAACAGAAACTATAATATAATTACTGGTAAACTCATTACTTAGAATCTTTAAAAAATAATTATATATATATCATGATAAAAACAAAACATAATTATTAGACACAAAGATATATTGCATCGAACAACGATATCTCATTAAAAGTTTATAGATAATTTGGATAAACGTTCATTTGACTAACGGACGTAAACATCCACCCACTTCGACATGCCTAAAGCATGGAGCTCTCTTCGGAAGTTATTTACGCCTTGTTGGATAAAGTGAGAGTCAAATAGCTGTTGTGGAATACCAGTCAAAAGGATTATAAAAGCAGGAACGTGAAAAGAACATTAATGGATGAAATAAGCAATGAATACCTGAGCTACGCACATCGACTCTCCACAAATATGCATATCCTGTTATTTTTACCACACATTCCTAATCTAAAATATAGGTAAATCTTAAAGAGAGGTAAAATCTAATTTTAGTAACGTTATGCAGCAGTAAGCCATATTATATTAGTGTCTGAAGAGACACTGAATGTAGTGTGACCAATCCCTCTCTGTAGCTGACCTGACTTTGGCGATCCTATCTGGATCACAAGTGTGACCTTCGCTTAAAGTGAACTACTTTTTTGAAGGCTGTACGTATAATGAATATCTAATATTCTAGGCATAATGTAAGTAAAATTCACTACAAAACTTATTTCATTTTCATAATTTCATCATTATTTTCATTTATTGTCACCACAAAGTCTATTACAATCTAATGGTTAGTATTAGTTAACAGCATTAAGTTAGAAATGAGGCAAGGAAAGTCACAAAGGACAGTCTTATTTATACCAAGTTACACACAAATTCTACAAAAATTTTATGAGTCAAAGACCATTTTTAGTACTACTCTAATTTGTCAAAGAAAATTCTATAACCTTTTGTGAATAATAGTTCTGATGGTCTTTTTTCCAGAAAAAGTATGGGTGGCCATTTTGTACAAAACATGTGTTTTTCTAGTTGGTTTCATTGTGCTTCGCACATTTTCAACCTTCATTTCAACTGCAAATCACCATTTCTGAGTTTTTTAACACCGTGATCAAGTTTGTCACACGTGTATTACAGAATTAAGGTTTCATCGCTTATTTCTCTTAATAGGGAGCTGCCGACCCCTAACCCCTGCCAAGGACAACAATTCATCACCTCAAAGCACAGTAAAATAGAGCCAAACTAAAAGCAAGAGAGATCCTTGGAAACGGCGACCCAACACCCGCAGCAATTATCTTCAGGGTAAATATCCATGCCATGACCCAAGACACAGTTGGCGAGTGATCAAACAATAAATGTACTACTTGTGAAACCATTACACGAGTACATCCTTACCTCAAGGAGTTTCTGATTCCAGTATAGCACTGCCATACATCTCTCCTCACTTAATTTACACAGCATTTTGGGCACTGACATTAAAAAGGATGCACACCATTCTCCCTTAACCCATTGCCGACGGGTGGCATGTACGTACATGCCATGACATGTCGGGACCATCTGCCGGGGGCACGTACGCACATGCCATAGAGTATGCATGGACATGCCATGAGTTTTTTTTTGTTGCAATCACGGCAAAAGATTATTTTTTTGCCAGTGAAAGTGTGATTAAGTCGGTTCTAACACTTTCTCATTTTTAGCATGCAACAAACAAAAAAAATGCAACAAACCAACAATTTCAACTCCATGATGCCACACACTGCTTAATTTATTCGGAATATAGACCGAATAATGATCAACTATGGAGTCTATATAACAACAAAAATACCCTTCAGTCTCGATTTATCAGGAAGTTTGGCAAGTAGAGACTGTAAAAAATAATGAAAATTGAAAATAGAACATATCTTCGTAGTATTACGAAGAAACGGTATGGGATGCTGGTATTTGGCATGAGTGGTCGCGCATGCTCGGGCGACGATATAAGCCCCCGGCAGCGAGGCCCCGGCCTCTATGAATGCTACCCGTCAATTATGGGTTAAATAGTCTAGGGCACAAGAGTTTTCCTTACAAAATTGCTTTGTTGCCAAGATGTTGGTGAGGACACACCCATGGCAAAAGGCATCTATAGCTAATCTGAATTTTTAAATTTTCTCTCAAATGATTTTCCATGACAATAAAGTATTCTTGGCTACTTACTGTTTCCTTAAATTCAATCAGTCTAGGAGCCACACCTTCAAAGGTGACTGGCGTGTGACATCACACATTCCACCAACACAGCGAGTCCCCTCCCCACCCAACCCCACAGACTAATTCATGGGACCAGAAACATCAACATCTACAGCAGGATTATAAGTTTGAGGAGATAAAATAATGAGAAGTGTTTTACCCATACTATTACAAAAAATTGAGTTCTGATTACCTAATGGGTCCTCTACTGAAGATAAGAGTTTCAAAAGGAAAGGATTTATTCTGATCACATCAATAAAGTAATTAAGAATATTATCTGTGGAAAAAAACTACAATAATTGATGCAGACACTCATGGGGAAAAAAACAACAACATATCAAACTAGAATCATAATTCATATGCATACAGCAATACAGTTGAAACACTTGCATTTCCTAAACAGTAATGCAATGAACTTATCCCAATGTAATGAAACAGTTTTCTCTTATTGTGGGCAAACACATCATACTTAGAGTGAGGTAAACAATGCAAAAGATTAAAATTACTGTAGCGGATCTGCTGTCATGAGATATACATTGTAATCACGCCCTCATAGTTCCATGTCATGCATATTCCGAGGTTAGATGTGTGTTCTCCCAGAGTGCGGCGCCTCGAACCACCCTTACACACACAAGTACCGCTATTCACACACATTACAACAGGCACAGCCCTTTCTCGTAGACCAAAGAAACTAGCAAACACCCATGAATCCCGGACTTACCACATGAAGGGAGAGAACTAATTGCGATGTTCTTAATTTTAGCATTTTAGAGGAGAGAAGTTCAGTTGTTGGGAGCACCTCGATAACAGCTGTTCTCTACACAACACGTAGGCTTCCTCCTAAACATGCCGCTCTCGCCTGAGTTCTAATTCGGAAATATACGTTCTCTTTTATGGGTAGAGCAGTTTAAAAAATGAACCTAATTCATATTATCTCTATTTCAACCCAAGGATATCTTCGTATCATATAACTGATATTATCATTCTTTCGTGCGTTTTAAT
>NC_051401.1:35204580-35210024 GCF_015228065.2 Penaeus monodon | reverse complement strand
GAGGGTAATGGAGTGCTGAAGTATTTTTTCCGATAGGACGGTCCTTGGTTGGGAATTCTTTAAACAAGTTATTTAAAATATCATATCCTTCATGAAAATCTAAATTTTGCTTTAAAACATGATCAGAGCTCTGCTTATCAGGGGAAGATGATGTTGCAGTGGCAGAAAAAACAGGGGAGGGAGCAGGTAAATCAAATTCGCAGATAGGCAAGTCTGTGAATTCATAGGATATTACAGGTACACCAGCGTTAATAGTCAATGGGGCCGGGGTCAGAGTAAATACATGCACCTGACATCTATTATCAGTAATATTATACAAGGAAGGTAATGTTGCACAACCTTTTACTAGTATATTATCAGGTAATATCAAAGCAGTACCATTTGCCGAAGAACAAGAAACGCGTATCAGTAGATCATGAAATGCCGGAATAGTAGTGGTAGCACTAGCAATAAACTTAGGAGCATTATCATTAGCGGTCCAGGATTTCGCAAAGTCGTCAACGTGTTTTGCGCGCGAAGGATTGCGTGATGTGGGTGTCGGTGTCACGCTCAGCGTGAGGAGATATGAAGCGAAGGCGGGTGGGAGGGGGAGGGGGGTGGTGGGGAGGAGAGGAAGGAGAGTGAGGTGCAGAGAAGGGGTGACTTTGGTCATGGGTGACTTCATAGATTGTCATTGAGGGTGTGAAGGGGTCGGTATGCGTCCATAGGCAACAGGGAGTCCTTAACAGGTAATTCTGACCATTAAAAGTACTGCTATTACTCTGAGGCTGGAGGGTAATTCCTGTATGGTATAAGAAATCATGACACAACAAGAGGTGTCCCGGGGTAAAATTAGATTCTACTACGACAAACTTGTGAGCAAAAATTTCACTACCAAGAGAAATATTAAGGACTTTGTTGCCTAAAGCTGATACCTTATCTCCTGTTATCCCGCAAATGGTGGTTTGACTCGGTTGCAAATCTAATGATAATTCGAAATTCCGCAAAGTATCCAACGAGACCACAGAACAAGAAGATCCCGTGTCTGAGAAGAAATATGCAGGCTTGCCATTTAATATAGATGGAAGCAATGGCGGCTGAGTGATATCATTAGGGATGCAACTAGTTGAGACAATGTGATGTGTTACCGGTATTGTGCTTGTAGTGTTGCCGTGTCTGGGTGTTTTTGGCTTTTCCCTAAAAAAAGGCGGTTTGCTTGGCGTTGCTGGAGCAATCTGTACGTTTGACTCACCTGGTCTGGGAACGCCGAGCAGTGAGCCATTGGATGTGAGCGCGTGTCATGATAAGGGCAGTACGGAGTCGAATAACATGAGTCGGCACCGTGACCTTTTGCACAACAGTTGAAACACTGATCCCTGTCCGGTGCCCAGTTCGTGACGCGAGGTTGTTTACGTCTGGGAACATGAGGTTAGTTAGATGACGGGGGAAATGAGTCTTATGTCCCGTATCACATTTGTGAGGGGAGTTGTGTTTGGACTGTTGTGGTCTGTGTCATTGTTGTGGAACCACGGGTTAGGGTTGCGTTGTGGTTTGTCGTTTGGTTGTTTGTTTTTGTTTGTGGTATGCAAGGGTGTGTTGTCTTGTGGTCGTGTTTGCCTTAGTAGTGGGAATGCCTGCATTGACTGATACAGTGGGAGCCTTCTCTCTGATTGACTTGGAAAATTCGCCGGGTAACTTAAGTAAATCGGTATCCTCACAAGGTTCCCAAACTTGCTCTTGTACAGAAGTAGGTAACGAAGCAACTAGGATAGATTTCACCATATTTGTCATGGAGGAGACGTGATGTTCGTTGAACAAGGATTTGATGTGTGAATCATGGTTATGGGGGATACTCTTAACCCATTTTGAAACTTGAACCCGAAGCTGATTGATAAAATATCGAATGTCTTCTTCGGACAAAGAAGCAAGCTTTAAATGAGTAAGTCTCGCGAACTGAATATGATGACTTACATCTAAGGATTTGAACGAAGATCTAAAAATATCTGTGAAATAACTCCAACTGCGCAAATCGGATGGCAATGTCTATATATATATATATATATATATATATATATATATATATATATATATATTATATATATATATATATATATATATATATATATATATATATATATATATATATTAGTTTGTGAATTTCTAATTCTGTTGAATATCCATGGAAAAAAAAAATATTTGAAAAGTTTACTAAATCTTCATTTCAGCATTTTTTCGATTATATTAGTATAGCATGCTGACAGATATGGGCCGGCAATTATCAGGTAACATTTTATCTTCTTTTTTAAAGATTATTAAATGAATCAATTTTAGCATCTTTGGAAAATTCCCAGATCTGGATATATTTTTTTACCTTTGCCAAAGCTGAGGTTTCCAAATGCAAATCTTTGTTACTTCACTCCGACTCATAGTTAATAGTCTAAATAATAAAGTTGATGGTTCTAGTAACTAGTGGGTATTAATGTCTGACATGTTATCAGCTAATTTTGTTCCTACTCCTGTAAAATGATTATCAAACTAATTGGCGATTTGCTGTATTATTTATTGTTTCCAAATTTAAAACTTATTGATTTTCTTCTTTTTTTCTTCTGCCCTGTCATTGCCCCCCCCCCTTTTTTGACTACCAGAGAATTGTCTTTATTTTCAAAATATTGGCTACGCGTATTTTTCTAACAAAATTTGGTGTATTTCTATAAATGTTGAATCTCGTCCCATTTTGCATAAAGCCGTGCTAATCTTTAATTGATTATATGATTCCTTGCGTTACAATTCTAAACATTTACGAAAAAAAATAAGTCTTGGTGGCATAAGAGGGCTCCCAGTCAACCATGACTAAGAACTCTCTAAATAAGTCGATGGATGCTCCATTGATTACCCTCTTTCGCATAAAATGAAATATTAGGGCTGATGAAGAGGTCACCCATGTGGGTTTCAGATTTATTGGGGAAATGAATATCAATGCGTAATAGAGATGAGACAGCTGACTTCTGACCCATTATAAAATTATTACAGATTCTTAAAGCTTTTGGGAGGTGACTTATTGTTCTGGGGCTGCGTTGCATGTTTTCTGTATACGTCCGTCAGTTAAGAAAACACAGTAGGGTTCGTCAAGTCCGGCCGCAGTCGGAGAATTGCAGGATAGCGGCTCATTAGGCTGTCTAGGCTTACAGGCACCGCCTGTAGGAAGATATATTATATTTTTGAATATAGTTTATCAATACAATTCACTCACGCTAAACTAAAATTCTGCTTCCTATCCTTAATATATTTCGTAATGCCTTAAGTCCGCATTATATAGATTAACAGATAAAAAACGTAATATAAACTAAATACCCCATAGAAGAGTCAGTTTATCGATGGATGGAAATATGCTGGTACAGTTGTTATGCCCTCTTTGAAGCGCCACCCTGTTGTTCACAGCTACTTCCTTTAAAGTACCTCGTCGCCTTCCACTCAATCAACCAATCAGTCAAACACACACACACACACACACACACACACACACACACACACACACACACACACACACACACACACACATGCATACGCACACGCACACACAGAGAGTATAATGGGTGTAGAACCCAATTACACTGGCTTGCAGGGGTATTGATATTTGTTAATGGCGTGACTCTTTATTTCTAAGAGTTAACACAGGAACACAAGCGACATGTCTATTTATAGGGGCAATCGCGGTATGCTGATCGCGGCCAGCTAGCCCGGAGAGAGAGGGCGGAGCTGACCTTACCGCGTCGGGTGCTTAACAGGAAAAAGAGGAGGAGAGAGAGAGAGAGAGAGAGAGAGAGAGAGAGAGAGAGAGAGAGAGAGAGAGAGAGAGAGATGCTGCTACCAGATTGTAAAAGGCTATCATCCTTCATACAATGGTGAGCAGAGGGGTAGTTATACTTGTTAACAACATTCACTCTTTATTTCTAAGAGTTGACACACGCAGTATAAGAACACACGAGACATGTCTAGTTATGGGTATGGCGGTATGCGGGTCGCAGCCAGCTGGCCGGAGGGAGAGGGCGGAGCTGACCTTACATCCTATATTGCAATACAGGATGTGCATAATTCTATTTCTATTACCAGTGGACCACGGGCTGGTTACCACGCAGATCCAAAGTCCCAAATAAGAACCACCCGCTCAGCGAGGGCGGAAGTCACATTTTATATCACCTCGTTTGACCGCTCCACCCTTGCCTCCCTCCGGGTGGGCTGCCCCGACACCGCGGCGCTTTTACCCCTTTAGACAAGTCGTAGCGTGTGTTCACCCCTTTACGTGTGTTTTGCGTCCCTGTCAGCCACTGTACTAGAGTACAAAAAGCCTTTTACAATCTGGTGGCAGGGTGGCGCTGCGTCCTTCCGGCTCGCAGCATGAATGCAAACCTTCAAAGAAAATCCACTCGACCACTTCAAGACATGGCTAAGAAAAAAAAACACGTAAGTACACCTTTGGGCCCCCTTTTTTATTTCTTTTCCCTTCTTCTCCCATAAATGTGTTAAGCCGTTGTTTTTTTTTTGTTGGGTTAAAAGGTGCTAATGACAGCAAATGGCACGTTCTCACACTATTCCTTCACCTCAGATCGCATTTCCGTGTGATCAAGTATGCAATCAATAAACATGAATATCGTTTGTTAGTTAAGTAATTAATTATTTTCTCTCATTTTTAGAGATTTATATTGTTTCATCTGCAACGAATTTAACGCGTTCGTGATTTTATCTTTTCACAAATATCATTTCATTTTTCCTCCCCACGCCCCGACCTGACTGTCCCTTTTCTTTCGCTTGCAGTCACTTTGGATCAGAAAAAGGTTGTTTTCCTGTCTTGACCTGACATCACTTTCTCTTTTCCCAGTCGGTGGCGATGTGGGAAGGGTCTGATGACCGTGTCGTTCCCTGTAATTTGGTTGTTATTTTTGTTGACACCTTGAATTAACCATAGCATGTTACATTGCTTTGGTGACATGTTCTATCGGCGCTAGAACGGAGCTTGTAATGCAATGTCATTAAAAATCATTATTTTGAATATAGCGTAGGATCTTCCCCCATATCATAGTGCACAGGATTGCCCGATATTGCCCCGGGGTTGCGTAAACGCCTAATAGATCTGCCCTCCGTTGTTCGAAAGTAGGTACAATAAACCAAAGTTATTCGTTTGGCACCTTTTGAGTCGGTGTGACCCGCGGTTATGTCCGTTAATTAATGTAGGACTAGGGTTTAAGCTAGAATCATTATTCGCTTATTAATCATACCTTTCTCACCCTCCTCATGTTTTGGGTACATCCCAAGCGTTTGTGTGATTCATGGTAATTTAAATATCCTTAGGGAATTTTGCGTGCGCCCATGACAGATACGCAGAAGAGAGCAGGTTATCTTATAGATTTCCCTGGCTCAGGTCGCCTCAGTCATATACGGCATTTGGGTATAGGTATAGGTATAGGTTA
>NC_051401.1:35184061-35199480 GCF_015228065.2 Penaeus monodon | reverse complement strand
TCCATCATGCAAGTGCTGTCATTATCTGGGAACCACTCACGAAGTTGGGACAGAGGACGTCTATAACGATGTTATGATATCAAACTTGATTTTGATTACCTTCTACAATCTCTAATCTCCAGTGCCCATGATAGAGATCACAGACCACACCATCACCGTGGTAGGGAATTTTACTTGTGCTCTCTGGCTTTCGGGGTGGTCCTTCTTTTTGCTGATTCTTCTTACAAATTTTCGCCTGTCCATCAATATTTCTACCGTAGATTCATAAAAAATGCAAATAAAAATAACAAAAGTTATGAGATGACTAGAACATTGAAATAAAACCCTCTTGAACGACATCTCTATCATGATCTTTTTCTGATCTTTTGAACCAAACATAAAGATCATATTAGATGTAATGGTTTGTAAAATGTACTTTTCTATGTATGAATATGTAAATTCTTCCTCATGGTTACAATTAGTCTTGGGACATCAGTTGGCCTACAATCACGGTATTCCATTTCATTTAACTTTTTTCTGACTGTAGAGGGCTAACACTTGACGCCATTGTTCTCCAGCCAGTTGCTTGGATGACTTTAAACGATCTCTTTTAACCATATTTGCAAGCATTAAGTCCTGTCTGGGAAAGGAGATAGACATTCTTCTACACTTTCCTCTTCGATTGGGTCCATAGTTTTCCAAAATATCAGGTTTTCTTTTTTTACTTTCGCAACTGAAGGTTTGGAAACACCCACTTTCTTAACTATTCTCCGTTGGCTTAGAGATGTTTCTTGGAGATAAACTTCAAGAGCAGAAAAATATGCCTGACTCAAATTCTTACTTCCACCCATGGTGCTTTAGTAGGCAATCTTGATTCAATTTACACGGTAGAAGGGCTAAATTTGATCAGTGGTGGCAGCGCTTGTACTTGTACGTAGAAATAAAACCAGAAACTGGAAGTCCAGGAACAGTGTGAAGGGTCATATGTCAGTTATGACACCTCATTGTGAGGAACGAGGGTGTATGTGTGTGTGTGTTTATATATATATATATATATATATATATATATATATATATATATATATACATATATATATATATAATATATATATATATATATATTATACATATATATATATATATATATATATATATATATATATATATATATATATATATACACACACACACACACACACACACACACACACACACACACACACATATATATATATATATATATATATATATATATATATATATATATATATAAACACATATATATACATATACATATATACATAAATATGTGTGTATGAATATAAATAAATTCATATTCGTTTGTGTATATATATGAATATACATACACACACACACACACACACACACACACACACACACACACACACACACACACACACACACACACACACACACACACACACCCACACACACACACACACACGCACACACACACACACACATATATATATATATTATATATATATATATATAGATATAGATATAGATAGATAGATAGATTGATATATATATATATAGATAGATAGATAGATAGATAGATAGATATAGATATCATACATATATATACATATATGTATATATATATATATATATTATATATATATATATATATATATATATATATATATATATATATGTTTGTTGTATAAATCTATTTATATTCATATAAATACATAAACATACATGTTGTAATACCTAGTTCACATATGGCCTATTTCACCTCACACTAAATATATATATTTAATACAATAACACTAGCCTCTACATACCACACCTTGCTAGACATGACAACGGACGCGACATCCGCGGCCTTCCGCCTCGCGACGCCGTCCCATTTACATGATCACATCCTCTCCTCCATACTTCCTAGTACATCGCAACCCCTGTGAGTTTCCTAGTTCAGTCTGTATAAAAGAGGGTCGCCTGCGAGCGACAGACAGACAGCCTACAGCACGCTGACTGGACTGAACCTCTGTCCGTCAGTTTGTACCATCCTCTCATTACAATATATATCTACAAACAAGCAAGAGGTCTGTTTCACCTTTGCCGCTGCCCAAGATTTCCTCATAGTGCCAGACGCGACTTGTCTGCACTCTACCACTCATCGGCGATCGTTACAGTGGCGGCAGCGACGGGATTCGGCCCACAACAAAACCCCTGCCTCCGGCCCTACAGACTCCTGCCTCCGAAGCAACAGGCCCAACAGACTCAGATCAAAATACCACCACAAGAAAGATCCCAAGAAACAAGCAAGCAAGCAGCCCACGCGTGTTTACATCTGACACAACCGCTTGCCGATGTGCTGACGTCCTGTCTCCAGCACTCACCATGTACGCAACATATATTCATGTGTACCACCGTTAAACAACGTTTAATTGTGCACTTCGCCCAACGAGGGAATTACTGGCCCACCGTGCCCAACCGTGAGCCGAAGTCTGGGAATCCAGTGAAGTGGCACTGACGTAGGAGCCCCATCCCTCCCGCTGACGGACCACCTCCCCGCGCTGATGATCCACCACCTCCTCGTGCTGACGATCCACCACTTCCCCGCGCTGACGATCTACTGCAACCCGTAATCAGCCCCGCAACCAACTACATATTCCAAGGTTAGTCAGAGTATTGTGTTAAGGCGCATATTTTTTTCAGTTAGGATATCTAGGTGATACTATTTTTCCTTGAATATTTCCATATTGTCCGATTTAATCCCGTACTTTACATATGCTTCAGTTTCCCCATTGAACAGAAAACGGCGCACCGCCCTCTCTCGCACTCACTCACTCCTCGCCACTCACTACTCCCTTTCAATTAGTGCATTCCATTTATATATTTTCACTATCTCTTCCTAACACTCCATAACTAATTTCTCTTAAATCATATTCTACAATCTTGACTGATGGCACTTTCACAGAAAACACAGGAAAACACAAACATGTACAAACAAACGCTCGAACCCACGAGTGACACCACATTTTCCTCACCCACCTCCCCTTCCGTGTTATTATTCCCTTTCCCTGTTTCCCTCTCCCCCGCTTTGTCTGACCTTTCCCAAACACGCAGCAAACAAGTTCCTGGTAACTTATTACATATATGCTCTCGATTGAACACTGTACTCACTTCATCACTTACTGACACTGAACATCAGACTTTCCACAAACACCGTGACTTGAATTTTCCGCTGTCTCAGAACAAACGCACAGAGACTTTGACGAAACTCAGCATATTTGACACTGATGGACTGGTCAGGGATATGTGTTACTTTTCATGGTATCCTCTCAGGTGTCACATGTATTTGTATCTTGCGTCTTTTCGCCGTTGTCGACGTCCATATCGTACAGGAAAACCTCCTCGTCTTTTAATTCGCCCGTTGCAGGTTCTCACAGGACAAGATTGCCGTGCTTAGTGTGTTTGTATATGATCTCATTCCCCCCGGTAGAGCAAGATGTCTTTCGCTTTGTCTCCGTGGCGTTTTTGCTGCCATACGCGCCCAGTAGCATTGTCATCTTTCAGGAATCGTACGTGCCAGCTGCCAAGCCAGCCACGTCTTCGTCTCAGCCCGTGGCTCAGGTTGCTGTACTGTGCCCCGTTGTTTTTGTAAAGCCTGAGGACGGTTTTCCCTCAGCACTCGCTCGCAGACACGAGGCCCGTGACGCCTCCATTTCTGTGGTTGTTTCAAGGCCTGAGGACGATTTTCCCTCAGCACTCGCTCGCAAACAAGAGGCCCGTGACGCCTCCATTTCTGTGGTTGTTTCAAAGCCTGAGGACGGTTTTCCTTCAGCACTCGCTCGCAAACATGAGGCCCGTGGACAGCCTGAGGACAGGGTTCCCTCAGCAGCTGCTCGTAAGCCCAGGGCTCGTGATGCCTCCACCCCAGTAGTTGTTTCCCTGACCAGCTATACTCCTTCCCCACTTAGCAGACCTGTTGCACACAGTACGTGGACCCCTACCTCCGATAATCATTTCTGTAAGGTCCTGGCAACCACCATCCTTCCACCTTTCACAGATTGTAGTGTGCCTGTGAGCGTGCCATCTACGGCTGGCACAGTACTGGTGTTACCTGAGGGAGTGCGTGTGTATGGGTTAGTTACCTTACCCGCACTATACGAGGCAAGGGATGGTCAGTTCATTTTACGCATTATCAATGCTAGCGAGACCCCGGTCCGCCTTGAGCGCGCTACGAGAGTGCTTGACTGCGAAGTCACGCCACTCCCATTAGTCGAGTTTGACCTCCCTACACCTACATTAGTTACCTCTGTCACACCTACCCGGGCCTCACATACACATGCATCTCCAGCCATGGGCTCACCATCATCTACAGATTTACCACCAGTTGACTTCTCCGAAGGTAGGGCTGTTTTACAGCGTCTTTTCATGGAATTCCCGCAATTGCTACCCAGCCCAGAGCGCCCCATTGGTAGGACCTCAGTACTCAGGCATGAAATCCGGTTACAGAAGGATGCAAAGCCGGTCTATATTCCTGCATACCGCGTACCGCATAGCTGCAGACAAGCTTTCAGTGAACAGATATCAAAACTTTTAGAGATGGATCTAATAGAACCAAGCACCTCACCGTGGAGTGCCCCCATGATCTTAGTGCCAAAGAAAGACGGCTCCCTACGTCCCGTAGTAGACTATCATAAACTAAATGCTCTCACTATTCCCGATCGTTTCCCCATCCCCTCGCTACGATCGCTTCTGCAGGATGTGGGAAAGGGACATTCCGTGTTCTCCACTATAGATTTTGCAGGCAGTTTCTTTCAAGTAGACCTCGACGAAAGTTCTCGAGCGTTCACGGCCTTTTTCACCCCACAAGGTCATTTTCAATTCAAGTCTATGCCATTCGGACTCAGGAATTCCCCTATTACATTTTCTCGTCTTATGGCCATTATCATGGCTGGTTTAGTGGGTAACACTGTCTTTTTATACCTCGACGACTTGCTAATTGTTTCTAATGATGTGACTGATCATGAAGTTAAGCTTAGAAAGGTTTTTCAGAGACTGACCGAGGCAGGTTTAACTATAAATCCTAAGAAATGTTCATTTTTCCGAGAGCAGATTGAATACTTAGGGCACACTATCAACTCCGATGGTATATCACCTAACTCCAGTAAGTCAGAATGATATATTGGATTTTCCCGCCCCAAACAATGTCAAGCAAGTTAAGTCTTTCCTTGGTTTAGCGGGATTTTACCGACCATTCATAAAGGGATTTGCCTCCATAGCTCACCCACTCTCAAAGCTCTTATCGAAGGACGCTCATTTCCTTTGGTCGGTTGAACAACAACACGCATTTGACACATTAAAGAAGCTCCTGACGGAGTCCCCTGTCCTCGGTTTCTCCGATTTTAACAAGCCTTTCGTGCTCGCAACTGACGCCTCGTGCACGGGTTTGGGTGCCGCCCTCATGCAGAGGTCTGCCGGGCGCCTCCAACCCATAACTTATGCTAGCAGAAAACTGAACGCGGCAGAGTCTCGTTACAGCGTCACTGACCTAGAAGCGTTGGCTGTTCTTTGGGAGATTGTCCTGGGATACGATATCGAGGTTCTGACAGACCATCGGCCATTATGTTACCTACTCACTGACTCCAAGTTGCCTACTGGTCGTCAGGCGAGATGGATCAACACTCTATTAGAATTCAACCCTACAATTCGCTACACTCCGGGAGCAACTAACAAAGTCGCCGACTCATTATCCCGCATGCCTGTTTTTCATCTCGATGTCCTAGTAGCCGACGACGTACGCAAGCAACAGAGGGAGGATCCACTTTATTCTGATTTGATTACACTATTAGAAGCAAATCCGTCATTACCCTTGCCCAGACGATCCCACATTCCCACGAGGGACCTTTTTCTCGAGGATGGACTCCTGTTCCGCCGTTCCGCCCTGGGGAAAGGGCGTGGATCCCGCCAGAGACACACATACAATCAGCTGGTTATCCCTGAGACTCTTGTACCCACGGTATTGAAACTCCTCCACGAAGCCCCCATGTCCTCCCACTTGGGCGTTGACAAAGCAATTAAGACCGCGAGATCACGTTATTTCTTCCCCCGCCTAGCGTCTCGGGTCACAGAGCATGTACGTAGATGCCAGCTGTGTCCCTCATACAAGGGCTCCGTATCGGTACCGTCCCCTGCGCTTACCTATGACATCCCTGACAGACCGTTTCAGCGCGTCAGTGTCGACGTCCTCTCAGGTTTCTCTGTTTCTGCTACAGGCAATAGGTATCTCTTAGTCTTCACAGACAATTTTTTCCAGATTCTGTGAGCTTGTCCCCATTCCAGACAAATCCGCTACTACAGTCGCCCGCGCGTTTTTTAGAAATGTAATTTGTAGACATAACACCCCAGATGAGATTGTTTCAGATAATGGGTCTGAATTCAACAACTCTCTCCTACATTCTCTCTGCAGTATGCTCAGGATCAAGAAGATCAATATATTACCCTATAGGCCGCAGGCTAATGGAATTACGGAGAGACTGAATAGGACGATCCTAAGCATGCTGCGGACATCACTTGCTTCTTCCACTTCCTGTTGGGATGTATGGGTACCTATCATTCAGATGGCCATCAATAGTAGTTTCCACAGCTCCTTAGGTGATATCCCTCATTTTATCATTTATGGTGAGGACAGACGTTTGCCGTATGAACTGCTGGAACAGCGACCGTTACCGGTATATGATGACAACTACGTCAAGTTAGCTATGCTTAAGAAGCGGGAGATTTATAAAATTGCATGTGATCATCTAAGAGTGGAGAGGGACAGGATCATTAGAAAACAACACAAGCTTGCACGACGTAAACACATTGACGTGGGTATGCTCGTTTTCCACTTAGTTACTGACAGGACTGTTCCTTCACCCAAGCTTTCACCTAAGTTCGAGGGTCCTTATAGAGTTTCATTGGTCAGAAATAACAAGGCGTTATGCAAATGTCTAGTCACCTCCTCTCAGTCCTGGTTCCACTTCGACACCCTTAAGCTAGCCAGCAGACATTACGAGGACGAGTTCTATAGACAGAACCCCAGTGACGCTGACATATCTCCCCCCACAGATGACGCTCCTCCCGCTCCTCCTATCTCTCCTTAACCTGTCCGGCGCTTCCCTCCCGGCTCCCTACCTACTACGACCAGGCGCTTTACTTGAAGACGTTGGTAATGTTGCATTCGTCGGAAACTACGTCGAGGTAGATATCAGCCTTGGCATCCTCCCCTCCTTCTATAACACCGCATCTACACACCTCTCCCTGATAGGCCAGTACTCCCACACAGTTACCACGGACAACTTACTCACCACGGTTCAGGCTGACTCATTACTATAATTTCTAAACGTATCTCGATACGATTTGTTACCACGTCGTGTCCGCCGCGGTTTATTCAATTTTATGGGCGACGCTACTTCGTACTTATTCGGCATCGCCACACCTGATGTGCTTGACGCTCGTTTTCGTGATTATGAGAGCCACTTGGGCTCTGTTGTTAGCAAAGTTAAAGGGACCTTCAATGCAATCCACTCTATTACTAACACAGTGAACTCTCTAAACAACATTACGCGTAATCTGGCAATCTATACTGATAGTAATGCGCAGAGAATCGCTAGTGAACAACACTTCTCTATCCTACTCGCACATATTTCCCTCTACCAGTCTCGTGTCCGTCTGTTTGTGGACCACTTGCACACTCTCGTTCATGACCTTATCCTTGCCGTTCATGGACTGTTATGCCCTCGCTTATTCCCCCCACAGCTCTGGCTATGTTCGTTGACCGCATCTCCACAACCACTCCCCACCGGCCCTTGTTTTCGCTTACTAATATTACTCTTCTTTACTCACAACTAGACTCCTTCATTACACCTCATGGCCTGTAAATCATGGTTCCCCTCGCCCCTGACACCTCCTTCACAGCCTACAGGATACACCCATTCCCTCTCTCCTTAGACAACAATGTTTACGTACTCTCACCTGACACCGACATTATCCTCAGGTCAAGCGACCATAGCTCTCTCTCCCTTATATCATCTGATATTCTTACCTCCTGCTCCCGTGTCTTGTCCAGTTTGCGAGTCTGTTTCGACGTTCTAGTCCCCGAACGACCATATTTCCACTCCTCTTGCCATATGGCTCTGATCACGGGCAGGAACGTTCACGCGTCCTGCATGTTTGATCAACTAAATGTCACGGGGGCTGCCCCCTTTCTGCTCACCCTTCCCGACACACATTTATTATACTTCTTCAGCGACACGCAGTTAAGCATCACCTGTAACAGCAACCATACTGATCTTGTAGCCGTTGGTGCGTTCATCCTCCCGCGGTTTTGCCGACTTGACTCCCGCCTCATTACTTTAACGCCCATATCATCATTTTCATTACTCATACACACCGTCTTCCCCCTTGCTCTCGCCGACCTCGCTAAACCTCCCTGCCAGCAAATTTTCCCTCCCTATCGCGAACGTAAGATTCCTCCCTTCATTCGATGATCATTTGGATCCCTTTGATTTCATTCCCCCCTCACATGTAACCTATGGCCTTCCCATACTGTCTACATTATTCGGAGTATTAGCCGTCGTGCTTGGTTTCGTACTGTATCGTTGCATAGTGATTAGGACATTAGCACGGAGACTGCCTGTCAACACTGGTGACGCAGGCGCCGTCAGCGCTTAGCCTTGTATATTCCCTCACATTGTCACTGGCTAAGCCCGGCTATTTATCTTGTACATATTCTTTTATTGTATTCCCACGTATATCTTTGTTACTGTTAGGTTGTATTTCTACGCTGCTATATATATATATTACTTATTCATGATTAGTTGTGCTTATTTGTCATTTTCTGTTTCGTGAATCACATAAATGTTCACGTTATTTTATATGATATACTGATTTTATACATTGTATGTTATTGCTATTTCGTATGATTTATTAAGCTTCTACATTGTGTACCTTCTTGATGTTACTGTATGCACTTAATGTTATCCGTATGGATTGTTGTATTTCATGTGTACTGTTTACCTATTTTTTGAGAGTAGGATATTTTATGTTTAGGTTGTAATGTTTAGCCAGATGCGCCTTTTCACTTTCTCTGACACCTCTGCGGCGGGGACCGCCGCGGTAGCGTGACCGAGCGATGTAATACCTAGTTCACATATGGCCTATTTCACCTCACACTAAATATATATATTTAATACAATAACACTAGCCTCTACATACCACACCTTTGCTAGACATGACAACGGACGCGACATCCGCAGGCCTTCCGCCTCGCGACGCCGTCCCGTCTACACGATCACATCCTCTCCTCCATACTTCCTAGTACATCGCAACCCCTGTGAGTTTCCTAGTTCAATCTGTATAAAAGAGGGTCGCCTGCGAGCGAACAGCAGACAGCCTCAGCCACGCTGAACCGGACTGAACCTCTGTCCGTCAGTTGTACCATCCTCTCATTACAATATATATCTACAAACAAGCAAGAGGTCTGTTTCACCTTTGCCGCTGCCCAAGATTTCCTCATAGTGCCAGACGCGACTTGTCTGCACTCTACCGCTCATCGGCCATCGTTACACATGTGTCTACATATATAAACACACACACACACAGTCCTCTGTGTGTGTGTGTGTGCGTGTGTGTGTGTGTGTGTGTGTGTGTGTGTGTGTGTGTGTGTTGTGTGTGTGTGTGTTGTGTGTGTGTGTGTTGTGTGTGTGTGTGTGTGTGTGTGTGTGTGTGTGTGTTTGTGTGTGTGTGTGTGTGTGTTGCAGCTGTGATTCCTTCTCAAACGTTACACACACGCAAATAAGACCATTCTCACTGAATAAGCTATTCTCATATTCATAAAACGTAGATGACAATTTGAATGATGTCTATAATAGATATTTCCGGGACTGACACCATAGATTCCCTGTTGACTCATTAATGTGAATAGTAATGAGTGAAAACAAACTTACCCTACCACAAGCTTATCATGCAACGTTAAAAAGACTTCTAAAAGAGATATCTCCACTAACTGATTTATAGAATGAACACAAGACCTTAACATTTGTAACTAGTGCAGAGCGTGACAGCTGTAATACCATTATATGCATTAACGTCAACTGCGAATAGCATCGTAATAATAGTGATGAATTTAAATGTCATCTGTAATTGTGCACCTGACTATTTGTTCCCACCCGTCATATCTAGCAGTGTCTGCCTGACTGTCTGTCTGTCTGTCACACATACACACTCTCTATCTATCTATCTCTCTTCTCCTCTCTCTTCCCCCCCCTCTCTCTCTGTCCTCTCACTTTCTCTCTCGTGTTGTCTTCTCTCTCTCTCTCTCTCTCCCTCTTCTCTCCTCTCCTCTCTCTCGTCTCTCTCTCTCTCTCTCTCTCTCTCTCTCTCTCTTTTCTCTCCCTCTCTCTATTCTCTCTTACTCTCTCTTCTCTTCAGTCTGCACCCCTTGATTTCCTGTTCAAATATAAAACCCCCACACAAACACAGCCCGGTGGGTGTTGGTGTTTTTTTTTTTTGGGGTTTTTTTTTGTGTGGTTTTTGTGGGGGGGGTTTTTGTTGTGGTTTTTTTGGGGGTTTTTTGTTTGTTTGTGTGTGTGTGGTTGGTGGGTTTGTGTGTGTGTGTTGTGTGTTGTGGGGTGTGTGTGTGGTGTTTGTGTGTGTGTTTGGTGTGTTTGTGTGTTTTTGTGGTTTTTTTTGTGTGTTTTGGTGTTTTGGGGGGTGTTTTTTTTTTGGGGGGGGTTTTTGTTTTTTGTGGTTGTGTTTTTTGTTTTTTTGGGGTGGGTGTTGTGTTTTTAAAGTGTAAAATTTAAAAAGTTCCAAACGGCCCCAAATTTTTCCCCCCCTTTTTAAGTTTCCGATTTTTTTAACATAATCCACTTTATTTTTTCCCTTTCCTTATTTTTTAAATTTTTTTGTTTGTTGTTTTTCCCCCCCTTTCCCTTTCCTTCTTTTCCCCTTCTTTTAAAAATTTCCAAACCTAACTTTTACTTCCCCTTTCCCCCCCCTTTTCTTTCTTCCCTCCTTTCTCTTTTTTTTCTTCTCTTTTTCCCTCTTTTGTTCCCCCCTCTTCCCCTTTTCCCCCCCCTCCCTTCCCCCCCCCCCTTCCCTTTATCTCCTTCCCTTCCTTTTTTTTCCCAAACCCCCCCCCTCTTCCCCCCCCCTTTTCTCTTGGGAAATCCCCCATTTGTCGGTTGCCTTTCCCCCCTCCCCGTCCTTCCCCCCCCGGCCCCTGTGGGGTTCCCCTTTTCCCCCTTTTTCCCCCCTTTCCTCCCCTTCTTCTCCCCCCCCCTCCTTTTTCCCCCCCCCCCTCTCCCCCTTTCCCCATTCCCCCTTTCTTTTCTTTTTTCCATTTTCCCCTTTCCCTTTTCACTCCATCCTCTCTTCCCGCTTACGTTTTCCCTTTCCCCCCTCTTCCCCCCTCCTCTCCACCCCTTTCCTCTCGTCTCTTCCTTTCCTTCCTTTTCCCCTTCCTCCCCCTTTTTTCCTTTTCTTCTCTTCCCTTTCTTTTTCTCTCCTCTCTCTCTCTCTCTCCCTCTTTCCTTCTCTCTCTCTCTCTCCCCCCCTCCCTCTCTCTTTCCTTTTTCCCCTCCTCTCTCTTCTCTCTTTTTTCCCCCCTCTCTCTCTCTCTCCTCTCCTCTCTCTCCCTCTCTCCCCCCCTCCTCTCCTCCTCCCCCTTTCCTCCCTCTCTCCCTTCTCCCTCTTTTCCCCCTTTCTCCCCTTTTCCCTCCCCTTTCTCCCCCCCTCCTCTCCCCTCTCCTCTCTCCTCTCTCTCTCTCCCTCTCTCTTTTCCTCTCTTCTCCCCCTCCTTCTCTCTCTCTTCTCTCCCCTCTCTCTCTCTCCCTCCCTCTCCCTTTTCCCTTTCCCTTTTTTTTTTTTTTCTTTTTTTTTCCCCTTTTCCCTCTCTCTCTCCTCCTCTCCCTCTCTCTCTCCCCTTTCCTCTTCTCCTCTCTCCCCTCTCTCTCTCTCCTCCTCCCCTCCTCATCTCTCTCTCTCTCCTTTTCTCCTCTCTCTCCCCCTCTCTCTCCTTTTCCCTTCCTTCCCCCTTTCTCTCCCCTCTCTTCTCCCCCCCCCTTTTCCCTCTCTCGTCTCTCTCTCTCCCCTCTCTCTCTCTCTCTCTCCCCCCTCTCTCCCTCTCCCTCTCTCTTTCCCTCTCGCTCCTCTCTCTTCTTCTCTTTCTCTCTCCCCTCTCTCTCTCTCTCTCCCCTCTCTCTCTCTCCCCCTTCTCTCTCTCCTCTCTCTCTCTCCCCCCCTCCCCTCTCCCCCTCTCCCCCCCTCCCCCTCCCCCTCCTCTCCTCTCCCTCTCTTTCTTCTTCTCTTCTCTCTCTATCTCCTCCCTTTTTCCCCTATTTTTTCTTTTTTTCTCTCTTTCCCCTCTCCCCTCCCCCTCCTCTCCCTCTCTCTTTCTCCTTCTCTCTCTCCTCCCTTCTCTCTCTCTCTCTCTCTCTCTCTCTCTCTTCTCCTCCTTTCTCCCTGTTCCTCCCCCTTCCTCCTCTCCCTCTCTTTCTCTCTCCTCTCTTCTCTCTCTCTCCCCTCCTCTTCTCTCTCCCTCTCTCCTCTCTCTCTCTCTCCCCCTTGTAAAAAGACTATCATCCTTCATCCCGGGTGACAGAGGGTCTTTACTTTTACGGCATTCCTCTTTTTCAAAGATTGACACATGCAGTATAAGAACACACGAGTTTGTCTAGTTATGGGAATGGCGGTATGCGGGTCGCAGCCACTGGGGGGAGGGAGAGGGGGGGGTGGGGTGCTTAACACAATTCCGGTCAAACGGGTAAGATAAAAAAATGTGACCCCCCCCCTTGCTAGGGGGTGGTTCTTATTTGGGACTTTGGATCCGCGTGGTAACCACCCACGGGGTCCACTGGTAACAAAATAGAATTATGCCCCTATATTGCTCGGCCCCCCTACTCGTGCCTGCCCTCGAGGTCCTTCAAGGGTGACCAATTTGGGCTGGTCGTCCGTTCCGTCCTACCCTGGTCCCTTTCGTGGCGCGGGCCCCTGTCCTTCCTCATCCCCGGGTCCTCGTGTAATCTTCCATCCCTCAGTTCACACGTCCTCGAAAGTCTTGCACAGTCCTCTTGACTTCGGATTTTGTCTAGACCCCCGTAGTCCTAGCCCAGGGCCCAACTCCGGCGTCCTCTCCACAATCCTCAAGATCTCGTCCAGGCCTTCGGTTTGTCGTCTCGTAACTTTATCTGGATCTACGGGGGCGGGCGGGGGTTTTGGGCATCTCGGCGGCTGATACCGCGCTAAGCTCTTGCAGTTGAATGGGTCTGCGGGGGGGGGCGGCCCAATCGGGGCGCTCGGCAGCAACCCCTCCACAACCTCAGGACGTTAAAACCGCGCTGATGAACACCGGCCGCGGCCTATGGCGATCCCGTCGCCTTCTCACAGCTCCTAAGGGGCCCCTTCGGTGCCGTTCGGTCCACTGCAATAATAGTCGGGGACCGATCATAACGTAAGGCCCGAGAAAAAAAAAAGAAAGGCAACAGAGAAAAGGGGTGTCAAATACCCTAGCCCGGGGGATTTTAAAAAATTTTGGGTTTTTTTATGTTTTTTTTAAAATTATTTTCGTCTTTTTTTCCATTTTGTGTTTCATTTTCACAAAGATAAAGAAATTAGAAGAGGGAAACGTCAGTAGCGATCCGCCTGGACCTGGCTTGAACTACCAACCGTCTCTGATAGATATGAGAGTAGATAAGGGAAACGACATCGGCAATCCGCAAGGATTTACTTGAACCACAGTCGTCACACAGAGAAGAAATAGATGTAACTTGTATATCATGTATGAGCCACTCGTCCATAAATCTTTATGCCGGCACTAAGACAGCAACCAACCCTATTAATGAAAAGGTTCAGTATCTTTTGTCCTGCGTGTGTGAGTGAGGTGAATGTGTGTTTATGCGTGTGTGAGTGACAGCTAGCGTGAATGAGAGGGAAAGCGAGAGTGACCTAACACAGAGAATGAATCACAAACACAAATATCTCTATATCTCTATATCACTATAACAAAACTGAAGTAAAATAGCAATGCTAGCTATTTAAAAAAATTTCAACTACCACATTGAATTCAACATATAATGATATGTGACAGAACGTACGCATGAATGAATGGTGACATGAAAAAATATTCGCCAACTTTTTATGAAACAAATCTTCTCGGGGTCAGAAATCTGAACTGCCGAGGTACATGTCTAGCTATTGCATGTCATACCTCATTAAAACTCATTAACCTATACCTATACCTATACCCAAATGCCGTATATGACTGAGGCGACCTGAGCCAGGGAAATCTATAAGATAACCTGCTCTCTTCTGCGTATCTGTCATGGGCGCACGCAAAATTCCCCTAAGGAATTTAAATTACCATGAATCACACAAACGCTTGGGATGTACCCAAACATGAGGAGGGTGAGAAAGGTATGATTAATAAGCGAATAATGATTCTAGCTTAAACCCTAGTCCTACATTAATTAACGGACGTAACCGCGGGTCACACCGACTCAAAGTTGCCAATCGAACAAATAACTTTGGTTTATTGTACCTACTTTCGAACAACGGAGCGCAGATCTGTTAGTCGTTTACGCAACCCCGGGGCAATATCGGGCAATCCTGTGCACTATGATATGGGGGAAGATCCTACGCTATATTCAAAATAATGATTTTTAATGACATTGCATTACAAGCTCCGTTCTAGTGCCGATAGAACATGTCACCAAAGCAATGTAACATGCTATGGTTAATTCAAGGTGTCAACAAAAATAACAACCAAATTACAGGGAACGACACGGTCATCAGACCCTTCCCACATCGCCACCGACTGGGAAAAGAGAAAGTGATGTCAGGTCAAGACAGGAAAACAACCTTTTTCTGATCCAAAGTGACTGCAAAGCGAAAGAAAAGGGACAGTCAGGTCGGGGCGTGGGGAGGAAAAATGAAATGATATTTGTGAAAAGATAAAATCACGAACGCGTTAAATTCGTTGCAGATGAAACAATATAAATCTCTAAAAATGAGAGAAAATAATTAATTACTTAACTAACAAACGATATTCATGTTTATTGATTGCATACTTGATCACACGGAAATGCGATCTGAGGTGAAGGAATAGTGTGAGAACGTGCCATTTGCTGTCATTAGCACCTTTTAACCCAACAAAAAAAAATAACGGCTTAACACATTTATGGGAGAAGAAGGGAAAAGAAATAAAAAAGGGGGCCCAAAGGTGTACTTACGTGTTTTTTTTTCTTAGCCATGTCTTGAAGTGGTCGAGTGGATTTTCTTTGAAGGCTTGCATTCATGCTGCGAGCCGGAAGGACGCAGCGCCACCCTGCCACCAGATTGTAAAAGGCTTTTTGTACTCTAGTACAGTGGCTGACAGGGACGCAAAACACACGTAAAGGGGTGAACACACGCTACGACTT
>NC_051401.1:35179061-35181561 GCF_015228065.2 Penaeus monodon | reverse complement strand
TCACGTCTCCTCCATGACAAATATGGTGAAATCTATCCTAGTTGCTTCGTTACCTACTTCTGTACAAGAGCAAGTTTGGGAACCTTGTGAGGATACCGATTTACTTAAGTTACCCGGCGAATTTTCCAAGTCAATCAGAGAGAAGGCTCCCACTGTATCAGTCAATGCAGGCATTCCCACTACTAAGGCAAACACGACCACAAGACAACACACCCTTGCATACCACAAACAAAAACAAACAACCAAACGACAAACCACAACGCAACCCTAACCCGTGGTTCCACAACAATGACACAGACCACAACAGTCCAAACACAACTCCCCTCACAAATGTGATACGGGACATAAGACTCATTTCCCCCTTCATCTAACTAACCTCATGTTCCCAGACGAGTAAACAACCTCGCGTCACGAACTTGGCACCGGACATGGATCAGTGTTTCAACTGTTGTGCAAAGGTCACGGTGCCGACTCATGTTATTCGACTCCGTACTGCCCTTATCATGACACGCGCTCACATCCAATGGCTCACTGCTCGGCGTTCCCAGACCAGGTGAGTCAAACGTACAGATTGCTCCAGCAACGCCAGCAAACCGCCTTTTTTTAGGGAAAAAAGCCAAAAACACACCCAGACACGGCAACACTACAAGCACAATACCGGTAAACACATCACATTGTCTCAACTAGTTGCATCCCTAATGATATCACTCAGCCGCCATTGCTTCCATCTATATTAAATGGCAAGCCTGCATATTTCTTCTCAGAAACGGGATCTTCTTGTTCTGTGGTCTCGTTGGATACCTTGCGGAATTTCGAATTATCATTAGATTTTCAACCGAGTCAAACCACCATTTGCGGGATAACAGGAGATAAGGTATCAGCTTTAGGCAACAGAGTCCTTAATATTCTCTTGGTAGTGAAATTTTTGCTCACAAGTTTGTCGTAGTAGAATCTAATTTTACCCCGGGACACCTCTTGTTGTGTCATGATTTCTTATACCATACAGGAATTACCCTCCAGCCTCAGAGTAATAGCAGTACTTTTAATGGTCAGAATTACCTGTTAAGGACTCCCTGTTGCCTAGGACGCATACCGACCCCTTCACACCCTCAATGACAATCTATGAAGTCACCCATGACCAAAGTCACCCTTCTCTGCACCTCACTCTCCTTCCTCTCCTCCCCACCACCCCCTCTCCCCTCCCACCCGCCTTCGCTTCATATCTCCTCACGCTGAGCGTGACACCGACAACCCACATCACGCAATCCTTCGCGCGCAAAACACGTTGACGACTTTGCGAAATCCTGGACCGCTAATGATAATGCTCCTAAGTTTATTGCTAGTGCTACCACTACTATTCCGGCATTTCATGATCTACTGATACGCGTTTCTTGTTCTTCGGCAAATGGTACTGCTTTGATATTACCTGATAATATACTAGTAAAAGGTTGTGCAACATTACCTTCCTTGTATAATATTACTGATAATAGATGTCAGGTGCATGTATTTACTCTGACCCCGGCCCCATTGACTATTAACGCTGGTGTACCTGTAATATCCTATGAATTCACAGACTTGCCTATCTGCGAATTTGATTTACCTGCTCCCTCCCCTGTTTTTTCTGCCACTGCAACATCATCTTCCCCTGATAAGCAGAGCTCTGATCATGTTTTAAAGCAAAATTTAGATTTTCATGAAGGATATGATATTTTAAATAACTTGTTTAAAGAATTCCCAACCAAGGACCGTCCTATCGGAAAAACATTACTTCAGCACTCCATTACCCTCGAGCCTGATGCTAAGCCTTCATAGCTAGCTGCAGGGCGCAGCATGCAGCATCTCTCAACCTCCAGGACTCCTGTCTCCTGGTAATACAGGATGCCACGTACAGCAATTACACGTGGGAGAGTTCTCCCTGGTCCAAGATGGCATGAACCAGGGGTGGGTGCACCATCCCCTCTCTTAGGCCTTGGTGCACCAGGAAGCCATTTTGTCTCATCCCTCACTGTTGACCCCTCTGGTCCGGGTCCCCCCTAACGGAAACCGCCTTGCCGCGGTGGGGGGGCTTGAGGTCAAAATGATCTGGTGAGCCGGACCAGAGGGCTACCCATACTGGAGGGGTCACCAGTGAGGAATGAGACAAAATGGCTTCCTGGTGCACCAAGGCCTATGAGAGGGGATGGTGTACCCACCCCTGGTTCATTCCATCTTGGACCAGGGAGAACTCTCCCAAGTGTGTTTGCCGTGTGTGGCATCCTGTATTACCAGGAGACAGGAGTCCTGGAAGTTGAGCGATACTGCACGCTGTGCCCTGCAGCTAGCAACACACCTCTTTGGTCCTTTATTCTGGTTAGACGGGTGGCTTGATCAAGGCCCGGTCAAGTCAATCGGCTGGTCAAATATGGCTAGGGTTCAAAACAGGCACTATTAAGGTCGGTAGCGCATAGGTCCCACAAACTGCCATCAGTACTGCAAAAGTGGCTGCGTATATTCTCATTAC
>NC_051401.1:35133472-35178961 GCF_015228065.2 Penaeus monodon | reverse complement strand
TTTAAATTTTCGTCACCTCATATTAACCCGATGCTTCGCATTGACGTTAATCAAAAATGGATTACAGCTGCCGCTCTGCACTAGTTACAATGTTAAGTCTTGGTCATTCTAAATCAGTTAGTGGAGATATCTCTTTTAGAAGTCTTTTTAACGTTGCATGATAAGCTTGTGGTAGGGTAAGTTTGTTTTCACTCATTACTATTCACATTAATGAGTCAACAGGGAATCTATGGTGTCAGTCCCGGAAATATCTATTATAGACATCATTCAAATTGTCATCTACGTTTTATGAATATGAGAATAGCTTATTCAGTGAGAATGGTCTTATTTGCGTGTGTGTAACGTTTGAGAAGGAATCACAGCTGCAACACACACACACACACCACCCCAACACACACACCACAACCACACACAAACACACACAAAACACACACACACATACCCCTACACACACACACACACACACACGCACACACACACACACACACACACACCACCCTCTCCCCCTCATGCACACACACACACACACACACACACACAAAACACACACACACACACACACACGCACACACACACACACAGAGGACTGTGGTGTGGTGTGTTTATATAGTAGACACATGTGTAACGAGGGCCGATGAGCGTAGAGTGCAGACAAGTCGCGTCTGGCACAAATGAGGAAATCTGGGCCAGCGGCAAAGGTGAAACAGACCTCTTGCTTGTTTGTAGATATATATTGTAATAAAGAGGATGGTACAACTGACGGACAGGGGTTCAGTCGGTCAGCGTGCTGTAGGCTGTCTGTCTGTCGCTCGCAGGCGACCCTTTTTATACAGATTGAACTAGGAACTCACAGGGTTGCGATTTTACTAGGAAGTTTTGGAGGAGAGGATGTGATCGTGTAGACGGGACGGCGTCGCGAGGCGGAAGGCCTGCGGATGTCGCGTCCGTTGTCATGTCTAGCAAAGTGTGGTATGTAGAGGCTAGTGTTATTGTATTAATATATATTTTAGTGTGAGGTGAAATAGGCCATATGTGAACTAGGTATTACATCGCTCGGTCACGCTACCGCGGCGGTCCCCGCGAAAGGGTGTCAGAGAAAGTGAAAGGCGCATCTGGCTAAACATTACAACCAAAACATAAAATATCCTACTCTCAAAAAATGGGTAAACAGTACACATGAAATACAACAATCCATACGGATAACATTAAGGCATACAGAACATCAAGAAGGTACACAATGTAGAAGCTTAATAAATCATACGAAATAGCAATAACATACAATGTATAAATCAGTATATATATAAAATAACGTGAACATTATGTGATTCACGAACAGAAAATGACAAATAAGCACAACTATCATGAATAAGTAATAATATATATAGCAGCGTAGAAATACAACCTAACAGTAACAAAGAATACGTGGGAATACAATAAAAGAATATGTACAAGATAAATAGCCGGGCTTAGCCAGTGACAATGTGAGGGAATATACAAGGCTAAGCGCTGACGGGGCCTGCGTCACCAGTGTTGACAGGCAGTCTCCGTGCTAATGTCCTAATCACTATGCAACGATACAGTACGAACCAAGCACGACGGCTAATACTCCGAATAATGTAGACAGTATGGGAGGCCATAGGTTACATGTGAGGGGGGAAGAAATCAAAGGGATCCCAAAAGATCATCGAATGAAGGGAGGGAAACTTACGTTCGCGATAGGGGGGAAAATTTGCCCGGCAGGGAGGTTTTGCGAGGTCGGCGAGAGCAAGGGGGAAGACGGTGTGTATGAGTAATGAAAATGATGATATGGGCGTAAAATAATGAGGGGGGAGTCAAGTCGGGAAAACCGCGGGAGGATGGAACGCACCCAACGGCTACAAGATCAAATAATTTGGGTTTCTGTTACAGGTGATGCTTAACTGCGTGTCGCTGAAGAAGTATAATAAATGTGTGTCGGGAAGGGTTAGCGAAAGGGGGCAGCCCCCGTGACATTTAGTTGATCAAACATGCAGGAACGCGTGAACGTCCTGCCCGTGATCAGAGCCATATGGCAAGAGAGTGGAAATATGGGCGTTCGGGGACTAGAACGTCGAAACAGAAATCGCAAACTGGAAAAAGACCCCGGGGGCAGGAGGTAAGAAATCAGATGATATAAGGGAGAGAGAGCTATGGTCGCTTTACCTGAGGATAATGTCGGGGTCAGGTGAGAGTACGTAAACATTTTTGTCTAAGGAGAGAGGGAATGGGTGTATCCTGTAGGCTGTGAAGGAGGTGTCAGGGGCGAGGGGAACCATGATTTACAGGCCATGAGGTGTAATGAAGGAGTCTAGTTGTGAGTAAAAGAAGAGTAATTAGTCGAAAACAAGGGCCGGTGGGGTGGTTGTGGAGATGCGGTCAACGAAAAATAGCCAGAGCTGTGGGGGGAATAAGCGAGGGCATAACAGTTCCATGAAAAGGGAAGGATAAGGTCATGAAAGAGAGTGTGCAAGTGGTCACAAACAGACGGGCACGAGACTGGTAGGGGAAATATGTGCGAGTAGGATAGAGAAGTGTTGTTCACTAGCGATTCTCTGCGCATTACTATCAGTATAGATTGCCAGATTACGCGTAATGTTGTTTAGAGAGTTCACTGTGTTAGTAATAGAGTGGATTGCATTGAAGGTCCCTTTAACTTTGCTAACAACAGAGCCCAAGTGGCTCTCATAATCACGAAACGAGCGTCTAGCACATCAGGTGTGGCGATGCCGAATAAGTACGAAGTAGCGTCGCCATAAAATTGAATAAACCCGCGGCGGACACGACGTGGTAACAAATCGTATCGAGATACGTTTAGAACGATAGTAATGAGTCAGCCTGAACCGTGGTGAGTAAGTTGTCCGTGGTAACTGTGTGGGAGTACTGGCCTATCAGGGAGAGGTGTGTAGATGCGGTGTTATAGAAGGAGGGGAGGATGCCAAGGCTGATATCTACCTCGACGTAGTTTCCGACGAATGCAACATTACCAACGTCTTCAAGTAAAGCGCCTGGTCGTAGTAGGTAGGGAGCCGGGAGGGAAGCGCCGGACAGGTTAAGGAGAGATAGGAGGAGCGGGAGGAGCGTCATCTGTGGGGGGAGATATGTCAGCGTCACTGGGGTTCTGTCTATAGAACTCGTCCTCGTAATGTCTGCTGGCTAGCTTAAGGGTGTCGAAGTGGAACCAGGACTGAGAGGAGGTGACTAGACATTTGCATAACGCCTTGTTATTTCTGACCAATGAAACTCTATAAGGACCCTCGAACTTAGGTGAAAGCTTGGGTGAAGGAACAGTCCTGTCAGTAACTAAGTGGAAAACGAGCATACCCACGTCAATGTGTTTACGTCGTGCAAGCTTGTGTTGTTGTCTAATGATCCTGTCCCTCTCCACTCTTAGATGATCACGTGCAATTTTATAAATCTCCCGCTTCTTACGCATAGCTAACTTGACGTAGTTGTCATCATAAACCGGTAACGGTCGCTGTTCCAGCAGATCATACGGCAAACGTCTGTCCTCACCATAAATGATAAAATGAGGGATATCACCTAAGGAGCTGTGGAAACTACTATTGATGGCCATCTGAATGATAGGTACCCATACATCCCAACAGGAAGTGGAAGAAGCAAGTGATGTCCGCAGCATGCTTAGGATCGTCCTATTCAGTCTCTCCGTAATTCCATTAGCCTGCGGCCTATAGGGTAATATATTGATCTTCTTGATCCTGAGCATACTGCAGAGAGAATGTAGGAGAGAGTTGTTGAATTCAGACCCATTATCTGAAACAATCTCATCTGGGGTGTTATGTCTACAAATTACATTTTCTAAAAACGCGCGGGCGACTGTAGTAGCGGATTTGTCTGGAATGGGGACAAGCTCACAGAATCTGGAAAAATTGTCTATGAAGACTAAGAGATACCTATTGCCTGTAGCAGAAACAGAGAAACCTGAGAGGACGTCGACACTGACGCGCTGAAACGGTCTGTCAGGGATGTCATAGGTAAGCGCAGGGGACGGTACCGATACGGAGCCCTTGTATGAGGGACACAGCTGGCATCTACGTACATGCTCTGTGACCCGAGACGCTAGGCGGGGGAAGAAATAACGTGATCTCGCGGTCTTAATTGCTTTGTCAACGCCCAAGTGGGAGGACATGGGGGCTTCGTGGAGGAGTTTCAATACCGTGGGTACAAGAGTCTCAGGGATAACCAGCTGATTGTATGTGTGTCTCTGGCGGGATCCACGCCCTTTCCCCAGGGCGGAACGGCGGAACAGGAGTCCATCCTCGAGAAAAAGGTCCCTCGTGGGAATGTGGGATCGTCTGGGCAAGGGTAATGACGGATTTGCTTCTAATAGTGTAATCAAATCAGAATAAAGTGGATCCTCCCTCTGTTGCTTGCGTACGTCGTCGGCTACTAGGACATCGAGATGAAAAACAGGCATGCGGGATAATGAGTCGGCGACTTTGTTAGTTGCTCCCGGAGTGTAGCGAATTGTAGGGTTGAATTCTAATAGAGTGTTGATCCATCTCGCCTGACGACCAGTAGGCAACTTGGAGTCAGTGAGTAGGTAACATAATGGCCGATGGTCTGTCAGAACCTCGATATCGTATCCCAGGACAATCTCCCAAAGAACAGCCAACGCTTCTAGGTCAGTGACGCTGTAACGAGACTCTGCCGCGTTCAGTTTTCTGCTAGCATAAGTTATGGGTTGGAGGCGCCCGGCAGACCTCTGCATGAGGGCGGCACCCAAACCCGTGCACGAGGCGTCAGTTGCGAGCACGAAAGGCTTGTTAAAATCGGAGAAACCGAGGACAGGGGACTCCGTCAGGAGCTTCTTTAATGTGTCAAATGCGTGTTGTTGTTCAACCGACCAAAGGAAATGAGCGTCCTTCGATAAGAGCTTTGAGAGTGGGTGAGCTATGGAGGCAAATCCCTTTATGAATGGTCGGTAAAATCCCGCTAAACCAAGGAAAGACTTAACTTGCTTGACATTGTTTGGGGCGGGAAAATCCAATATATCTTTGACTTTACTGGAGTTAGGTGATATACCATCGGAGTTGATAGTGTGCCCTAAGTATTCAATCTGCTCTCGGAAAAATGAACATTTCTTAGGATTTATAGTTAAACCTGCCTCGGTCAGTCTCTGAAAAACCTTTCTAAGCTTAACTTCATGATCAGTCACATCATTAGAAACAATTAGCAAGTCGTCGAGGTATAAAAAGACAGTGTTACCCACTAAACCAGCCATGATAATGGCCATAAGACGAGAAAATGTAATAGGGGAATTCCTGAGTCCGAATGGCATAGACTTGAATGAAAATGACCTTGTGGGTGAAAAGGCCGGAACGCTCGAGAACTTTCGTCGAGGTCTATTTGAAAGAAACCTGCTGCAAATCATAGTGGAGAACACGGAATGTCCTTTCCCACATCCTGCAGAAGCGATCGTAGCGAGGGATGGGGAAACGATCGGAATAGTGAGAGCATTTAGTTTAGATAGTCTACTACGGGACGTAGGAGCCGCTTTCTTTGGCACTAAGATCATGGGGGCACTCCACGTGAGGTGCTTGGTTCTATTAGATCCATCTCTAAAAGTTTTGATATCTGTTCACTGAAAGCTTGTCTGCAGCTATGCGGTACGCGGTATGCAGGAATATAGACCGGCTTTGCATCCTTCTGTAACCGGATTTCATGCCTGAGTACTGAGGTCCTACCAATGGGGCGCTCTGGCTTAGCATTTGCGGATTTCTGAAAAGACGCGAAAAAGCCCTACCTTCGGAGAAGTCAACTGGGTAAATCTGAGATGATGTGAGCCCATGGCTGGAGATGCATGTGTATGTAAAGGCCCGGTGGTGGAAGGTAACTAAGTATGTGGGAGGTCAACTCGACTATGGATGGCGTGATTCGCGTCACACTCTCGTAGCGCGCTCAAGGGGACCGGTCTCGCTAGCATTGTAATGCGAAATGATGGCATCCCTTGCCCGTATGTGCGGGTAAGGTAACTACCCATCACACGCACTCCCGGGAACACAGTACTGTGCCAGCCGTAGATGGCACGCTCACAGGCACACTACAATCTGTGAAAGGTGGAAGGATGGTGGTTGCCAGGACCTTACAGAAATGATTATCGGAGGTAGGGTCCACGTACTGTGTGCAAACAGGTCTGCTAAGTGGGGAAGGAGTATAGCTGGTCAGGGAAACAACTACTGGGGTGGAGGCATCACGACCCCTGGGCTTACGAGCAGCTGCTGAGGGAACCCTGTCCTCAGGCTGTCCACGGCCTATGTTTGCGAGCGAGTGCTGAGGAAAACCGTCCCAGGCTTTAAACAACACAGAATGGAGGCGACACGGGCCTCGTGTTTACGAGCGAGCGCTGAGGGAAAACCGTCCTCAGGCCTTGAAACAACCACAGAAATGGAGGCGTCACGGGCCTCGTGTTTTGCGAGCGAGGCTGAGGGAAAACCGTCCTCAGGCTTTACAAAAACAACGGGGCACAGTACAGCAACCTGAGCCACGGGCTGAGACGAAGACGTGGCTGGCTTGGCAGCTGGCACGTACGATTCCTGAAAGATGACAATGTTTCTGGGCGCGTATGGCAAAAAACGCCACGGAGACAAAGCGAAAGACATCTTGCTCTACCGGGGGGAATGAGATCATATACAAACCCACTAAGCACGGAAATTTTGTCCGTGAGAACCGCAACGGGCAATTTAAAAGACGAGGGGGTTTTTCCCTGTACGATTGGACGTCGCAAGCAAAAAAGACGAAAGATAAAAATACATGTGACCCCTGAGGGATTACATAAAAAGGAACACTTCCGACCCCCCATCTGTAAAATAGTGAGTTTCGTCAAAGTCTCTGTGGTTTTTCTAACAGGGGAAAAAATTCAAGTCACGGTTTTTGTGGAAAGTTAAATTTTCATGTCAAAAGTGAAAGTGAGTAAGGTTCAATCGAGAGCATATATGTAATAATTTTCCAGGAACTTTTTTGCTGCGGTTTGGGAAAGGTCGACAAAGGGGGGAAGGGAAACGGGGAAAGGGGAATAATAACACGGAAGGGGAGGTGGGTGGGAAAATGTGGTGTCCTCGTGGTTCGGCTTTTGTTGTACTGTTTTTTTTTTCCTGTTTTTTCTGTGAAAGTGCCACGTAAAGATTGAAAATATTTTAAAGAAAAATTTATTTATGGAGGTTGGAAAAGAGATAGTGAAAATATATAAAGGGAAGCACAAATGAAAGGGATAGTGAGGGCGGGATGAGGGTGCGAGGAGGCGTGCGCCGTTTTCGTTCAGGGGGAAACTGAAGCATTGTAAAGTACGGGATTAAATCGGACAATAGGAAAAATTTTAAAGGGAAAAATATATACCAGATACCCCAACTGAAAAAATTGCCCCTTTAACACATATCTGACTAACCTTTGGAAATGTGTTGGTTGCGGGGCTGTTAGGGGTTTGCAGTAGATTCAGCGGGGGGAAGTGGTGGATCGTCGCACAGGGGGTGTGGTATCAGCCGGGAGGGGGCCGTCAGCGGGGGGGAGGGGGCTCCTACTCAGTCCCACTCACGGGTTTCCCGACTTGGGCTCACGGTTGGGCAGGGCGGGGGCCCTAATTCCCTCGTTGGGCAAGTGCACCAAATTAACGTTTTTTAACGGGGGCCAATAAATATTTGCGTACGGGTGAGGCTGGAGACAGGAGTCAGCACACGGCAACGGTGTGTCAGAGTAAACACGCGGGGGTGCTTGCTTTCCCTTGTTTCTTGGGATCTTTCTTGTGTGGTTTTTTGATCTGCTCTTTTGGGGCCTGTTGCTTCGGAGCGGGAGTCTTAGGGCCGAGGCAGGGGTTTTTTGGGGGCCGAACCCCTCGCTGCCGCCCTGTAACGATGGCCGATGAGGGGTGAGGGCAGAAAAGTCGGGTCTGGCACTATGGGGAAAATCTGGGCACGGAAAAGGTAAAAACAGACCTCTTGCTTGTTTTTAGATATATATTGAATGAGAGAGGTAAAACTGACGGACAGAGGTTCAGTCCAGTCGCGGCTGAGGTGGTTGCGCTCGCGGCGACCTCTTTTTACAGACTGAAATAGGAAATCCAGGGGTTTCGAGTATAGGGAAATATGGAGGAGGGATGTGTCATGTAATGGGGCGGCGTCGCGAGGGGGAAGGCCTCGGATTCGCGTCCGTTTTCATGTCTAGCAAAGGTGTGGTATGTAAGGGTAGTGTTTTGTATTTAAAAATATATATTTAGTGTAGGGGAAATGCCATATGTGAATAGGGTTTTCAAATGTTGTTTATGTATTTATTGAAAAAAAAATTTATACAACAACATATAAAATAATATATAATATATATATATATTTATATAATTATAAAATATATATATATATACAATATGTATTATATTATGATATCTATATCTAAACATCTATCATCTATCATTTTTATATATATATTATATATATATATAAAAGATATAATGTATATATCTATATCTTATCTATCTATTACTACTATCATTTCTACTTCCCATCTATCTAAACTATTTATCTTCTATCTATATATATATTATATATTATATATATATATATATTGGTGTGTGTGTGTGTGTGCGGTGTGTGTGTGTGTGGTGTGTGTGTGTGTGGTGTGTGGGTGTGTGTGTGTGGTGTGTGTGTGTGTGTGTGTGTGTGGGTTTTGGTTGTGTGTATTTTATATTCTATATATACACAAACGAAATGAAATTTTTTTATATTATACCCCAAAATTTTTTGTAATATGTATATTATATATTGTTTTTATATAATATATATATTATATTATTATATATATATATTATATATATGTGGTTTTGTGTGTGTGTGTGTGTGTGTGTGGTGTGGTGTGTGTATAATATATATATTTTTATAATATATAATATTTATATATATATATATTATATATAATATATATATATTATTTATATTAATATATGTATAATTATATATATATATTATATATATATATATAATTATATATATAAAAAACAAAACCCCACTACACCCCTTCCCCACAAAGAGGTGTATAATGAATAGACCCTTCACACTGTTTTTTGCCTTTCCCGTTTTGTTTTTTTTTACGTACAAGTACAACGCTGCACCACTGACAAAATTTTGCCCCTTTTACCCTTAAATTGAATCAAATTTTCCTATAAAGCACCATGGGGGGAAGTAAGAATTTGAGTCAGGCATATTTTTTTGCTTTGAAGTTTACTCCAAAAACATCTCTAACCCAAAGAGATAGTTTAAAAAAGGGGTTTCCAAAACCCTTCAGTTGCGAAAATAAAAAAAAAACCTATATTTTGGAAAATAGGACCCAATCGAAGAGGAAAATGTAGAAGAAAGTCTATCCCTTCCCAGACAGACTTTAAGCTTGCAAAAATGGTTAAAAGAGATCGTTTAAGTCATCCCCGCAAATCTGGAGAACAATGGCGTCAGTGTTAGCCCCCTACAGTCAGAAAAAAGTTTTAAAAGAAAAGGAATACCGTGATTGTACCAACTGATGTCCCCAAAACTAATTTTAACCCGAGGAAGAATTTACATATTTTACATAAAAAGTACATTTTCAAAAACCCTTTCATCAAAAGATCTTTAGTTTGGTTCAAAGATAGAAAAATCATGATAGAGATGTCGTTTAAGAGGTTTTTTTTCAATGTTCTAGTCATCTCATAACTTTTGTTATTTTATTTGCATTTTTATGAATCTACGGTAGAAAATATTGATGGACAGGCGAAATTTGTAAGAAGAATCAGCAAAAAGAAGGACCCCCGAAAGCCAGAGAGCACAAGTAAAATTCCCTACCACGGTGATGGTGTGGTCTGTGATCTCTATCATGGGCACTGGAGATTAGAGATTGTAGAAGGTAATCAAAATCAAGTTTGATATCATAACATCGTTATAGACGTCCTCTGTCCCACTTCGTGAGTGGTTCCCAGATAATGACAGCACTTGCATGATGGATCTCTCTGCCACACAGCCAAGTGTTAAAACCATTTGGATAATTATGGTATTAGAGTGATTGGCATGGAAACAAATCCTATAGAATGTTTTTGGAAAATATGAAAGACTACATAAGCCAGTAGACTCTATTAACAAAGGTGAGTTAATTGACGATTGATAAAGGTATGGCATAAAAATCCAGAAATCAGAAAAGCCCGCCCGTACATTCGAGACAATCCAAGACGTGTTGCTGCAGTGATTAAGGTTAAAAGGTGGTTATGCTGACTAATAATATCAGATCTTTAATAATGTGTGTAAACAAAATTAGGAAATAATAAGTTGCTTTTATTTTGGGATACATATTCTACCCAAAATGGTTGAAACTGCTGGTAGTCTCAATAATAATGTCAGTATTGTGTATATATATATATATATAGATATATATATATATATATATATATATATATACTATATATATATATATATATAGTACTATATATAATATATTATATATATATATACTATATATATATATATATATATATATATATATGAATAGCAAACACTCTTCCGTGCTGATACAATAGAAAAAAACCCACAATACAAAAACTAGATTTATTGAAAGTAAGACTACAGTCTCGAAATCCACCTGGATTCCATCTTCAGGTCTGAAGATGGAATCCAGGTGGATTTCGAAACTGTAGTCTCACTTTCAATAAATCTAGTTTTGTATTGTGTTTTTTTCTTACACACACACACACACATACACACACACACACACACACACACACACACACACACACACACACACACACACACACACACACACACACACATATATATATACATATATATATATATATATATATATATAGATATATATAT
Source organism: Penaeus monodon (assembly GCF_015228065.2). Lineage (NCBI taxonomy): Eukaryota > Metazoa > Arthropoda > Malacostraca > Decapoda > Penaeidae > Penaeus > Penaeus monodon. Next base: position 35,168,108 of record NC_051401.1, on the reverse strand, counting down.
AATATAATATATATATATACATATATATAATATATCTATATATATATATATAGTATATATACATATATATATATATACTATATATTATATATATATATATATATATTATATATATATATACTATTATATATCATTATATATATTCTACTTATATTATATATTTGTATATATCATATAATATATATATATATATATCATATTATTATATTATAGATGTGTGTGTGTGTGTGTGTGTGGTGTGTGGTGTGTGTGTGTGTGTGTGTGGTGTGTGTGTGTGTGTGTGTGGTGTATGGTGTGTGTGTGTGTAAAAAAAAAACACAATACAAAAACTAGATTTTTTATTTAAAGTGAGACTACAGTTTCGAAATCCACCTGGATTCCATCTTCAGACCTGAAGAGGGAAACCCAGGTGGATTTCGAGACTGTAGCCCTTACTTTCAATAAACTAGTTTTTTGTATTGTGGGTTTTTTCTATTGTATCAGCAGGGAAAAGAGTGTTTTGCTATTCATATATATATATATATATATATATATTATATATAAAATATATATATATAATAATATGTATATTTTATATATTATAATATATATATATATATATATATATTATATATATATATATATATATTATAATATATATATATATAAAATATATATATATACACAATACTGACATTATTATTGAGACTACCACAGTTTCCACCATTTTGGGTAGAATATGTATCCCAAAATAAAAGCAACTTATTATTTCCTAATTTTGTTTACACACATTATTAAAGATCTGATATTATTAGTCAGCATAACCACCTTTTAACCTTAATCACTGCAGCAACACGTCTTGGATTGTCTCGAATGTACGGGCGGGCCTTTTTCCTGATTTCTGGATTTTTATGCCATACCTTTATCAATCGTCCAATTAACTCACCTTTGTTAATAGAGTCTACTTGGCTTATGTAGTCTTTCATATTTTTCCAAAAAACATTCTATAGGATTTGTTTCCATGCCAATCACTCTAATACCATAATTATCCAAATGGTTTTAACACTTGGCTGTGTGGCAGAGAGATCCATCATGCAAGTGCTGTCATTATCTGGGAACCACTCACGAAGTTGGGACAGAGGACGTCTATAACGATGTTATGATATCAAACTTGATTTTGATTACCTTCTACAATCTCTAATCTCCAGTGCCCATGATAGAGATCACAGACCACACCATCACCGTGGTAGGGAATTTTACTTGTGCTCTCTGGCTTTCGGGGTGGTCCTTCTTTTTGCTGATTCTTCTTACAAATTTTCGCCTGTCCATCAATATTTCTACCGTAGATTCATAAAAAATGCAAATAAAAATAACAAAAGTTATGAGATGACTAGAACATTGAAATAAAACCCTCTTGAACGACATCTCTATCATGATCTTTTTCTGATCTTTTGAACCAAACATAAAGATCATATTAGATGTAATGGTTTGTAAAATGTACTTTTCTATGTATGAATATGTAAATTCTTCCTCATGGTTACAATTAGTCTTGGGACATCAGTTGGCCTACAATCACGGTATTCCATTTCATTTAACTTTTTTCTGACTGTAGAGGGCTAACACTTGACGCCATTGTTCTCCAGCCAGTTGCTTGGATGACTTTAAACGATCTCTTTTAACCATATTTGCAAGCATTAAGTCCTGTCTGGGAAAGGAGATAGACATTCTTCTACACTTTCCTCTTCGATTGGGTCCATAGTTTTCCAAAATATCAGGTTTTCTTTTTTTACTTTCGCAACTGAAGGTTTGGAAACACCCACTTTCTTAACTATTCTCCGTTGGCTTAGAGATGTTTCTTGGAGATAAACTTCAAGAGCAGAAAAATATGCCTGACTCAAATTCTTACTTCCACCCATGGTGCTTTAGTAGGCAATCTTGATTCAATTTACACGGTAGAAGGGCTAAATTTGATCAGTGGTGGCAGCGCTTGTACTTGTACGTAGAAATAAAACCAGAAACTGGAAGTCCAGAACAGTGTGAAGGTCATATGTCAGTTATGACACCTCTTTGTGAGGACCGAGTGTGTCTGTGTGTGTGTGTTTATATATATATATATATATATATATATATATATATATATATATATATATATATATATATATATATATATATATACACACACACACACACACACACACACACACACACACACACACACATATATATATATATATATATATATATATATATATTCATATATATATATATATAAACACATATATATACATATACATATATACATAAATATGTGTGTATGAATATAAATAAATTCATATTCGTTTGTGTTATATATATGAATATACATACACACACACACACACACACACACACACACCACACACACACACACACACACACACACACACACACACACGCACACACACACCACACCATTATATATATATATATTACTATATATATATATATATAGATATATATGATAGATAGATAGATGATAGATAGATAGATAGATAGATTCCATTTTCATTTTAAAACCCTTTTCTGACTTAAGGCTAGCATTTCCCATTTTGGGTAGTTGTTAAATTTTTAAAAGCCTTTTAAACCTTTTTTTTAACATTTAAAAAGTCGGGAAAGTTTAGTAAAAACCCCCTTTTTCCTTTAATCCGCCCCCGGGTCCTATTTTTCCAAAATTACGGGGGGGCCCTTGTCGACTTTTTTTTTAAACCATCCCTTTATTTTTTCCCCGGCTTAATTTTTAAAAAGATAACTTCAGGAGCCAATTTTTTAAAAATTTTAGGGGCCTCCCAAAATATTTAAATTACTTTACCCAAATGGTTTTTAACACTTCTTGTTCAAAGGACCTAGAAGGGTTTAAATTTTGGAATCAGGGGGGGCAGGCTTTAAAACTTTTTAGTATAAATTAAAACCCTAAATTTTAATCCCGGGTCCCCAGTGGAAAGGAAAATTTTCAGTTGGGGAATTTACTTGGGGTTCGGGGGGGGGTTTGTTTTTGTTGTTTTTAAAATTTTTATAATATTTTTATTAAATTATAAAATAAATAAATAAAAATATAGTGACTAAAATTGAAAAAAATTTAAAATTCTATATGATTTTTTTTTATTTTAAAAAAATAAAATTATTAATTATTTTTAAAATTACTTTTTAAATTATAATATTAAATTCTTCCCAAAATTTAATCTTAAAAACCATTTCCCAAAACACGGACCATTTTTTTATTCTTTTTTTTTAATTTAATAAACTTAATTTGTTTTTCCACTTTTTTATGATTAAAACACCCTCTTTTTAACCTTTTGAAACAAAAGTTTTTGGGGGAAATAGAATTTTTAAAAATTTCCTCTTCGTTTGGGTTTTATATTTTTCCAAAAACACACCCAACGAAAAAGGGGAAACACCCCACACCCCGGTTTTAAGGGCGGAAAAAACCAAAAAGGAAAAGCCCCTCAAAACCACCCCCGGGGCCAAGGCCAACTGCCCCAATTTTCAGGGTAGAAAACCCTTAAATTTGTCAGTTTCCCTTCTTTACAAAAATCCTTTTGGGGCCCAAAACATTGGAATTTTTTCGTTTACATAGGGAAAAGGGGTTGTATTTTGTTGTGATAATATATATTAATATAATATAATTATATAAAAAATTATACATATATATATAAAAAAATAGGATATATATTATATATATAAATAGATAATAATAATAAATATTAATATATAATAATATTTTTATACAACAACCCCCACAAAACCCAAACCAAAACAACCATATTTTTCATTTTATATATAATAATATAATATATTTTTTTAAAACTATTTTTTCATATAAATAACATAAAAAAAATTTGTTTAATAAAAATTTTTCCATTTTCGTTTGTGGATAATATATATACATACAAAACACACCCCAACCACGCACACCCAAAACAACAACACCACACCCCACCCCCCCCACCCGCCCAACGCCAAAACCCCCCCATATTTATAATAATATATTTCCTATTTTTAAGTTTGATAAAAGGGGGTTGTGGGGGGAAGGGAAGAAATTTAAGTAGTAGGATAATTTAGTTTGTTTTTTTTTTTTATTCTTTTTTCTTTTATTTAAAAATATGGGTTGTTATAAACATATTAATTAAAACAAAATACTTTTTTCCCCCTTTCCGTAATTTATATATAAATTTTTATTATAATATATTTTAATATAATAAATAGGGGGAAAATTTTTGGGCAAAACCCCTCCTTAAAAGACAAAAACCCTTTCCATAGGCCCAATTTACCCAACAAAAATAAATACCCATCACAAAATTTTTGGGCAAGAAAAAAACCCAAAAAAACATGCGGGCCCCGCCTCCGCGGTTTACTTTGATCACACCCTTCCTTCCTTACTTCCTAGTCTGGGCCCCCCTTACCTATTACGTAAAAAAGTTCGTGCCAGGGGAAACAACAGGCCTTTTCGCCCAACGGGATTAACCTTCGCCCGCCGGGGCCCCCAACCCTAATAAGTCTAAACGAAAATTGAATTTCATTTTTGGCCGGGATTTCCTATAGGGCCGGATCCGCCCCCTCCCCCCAGGAGGACGGGGCCCCGCGCGGGATTCCCCCACCCAACCCCCCGCCCCCGGCCCCTACGATCCCCAAAAGCCGGCCCCAAAACGATCTACCCACAAAAAAAGGGCCCGAAACGGGGGAAAAAAAATTTTCCCAGGTTTTTAATCCAAGTTGGTTTGTGTTATTCCTTTTTTCCAGTAAGTAGGCAACTTTTTTTCCCTTTTTTGGGTCCCGTTTCCCCAATTTTTTAATTGGTTCTTTTCCCCCCAACGGGGGAATTTCGGCCCCACCGGGCCCAACCGGGGCAATGGGGAATAATCCTCCTGGGCCCCTCCCTCCCTGGGAAATTTGGCCCCTTTAAAATTTTTTTACCCACACCTACCTCCATACTTTTCCAAAAAATTTGCCTTTGACGATCAATTTTCCCCCGAAAATCCCCCGAAAAAAAACTTATTTTAAAGGGAAAACCCCCCAAAGGTGGGGCCCCTATTTTTTCAGTTGGTTCCGGTTCCATTTTTTATTTTTCCCTTTGCCGTTTTTCCCCCCCGTCTTTTTGCCTTTCCCAAAAAAAGGGCCACCCCTTCCCAATTTCCTGTAATTTATTTTAAAATTTTATGTTTCCCCTTTTAAATTTTTATTTCCTTTTCCCTAACCTCCATAACCCAAATTTCCAAACAACCAACTGTTTGGGGAAATTTTCCCGCCGGGAAACAAACGACCAAGTTTTAAACCCCCCAGTCAAAATTTTTTCCTAACCCCCTTTCCGGGTTTTTTTATTCCCCTTTTCCCTTTTTTTCCCCTCCCCCGGTTCCCCCAAAGCAAAAATTTTCCTTTTTTTCTTTGCTCTGAGAAGGGTCCACCCCATATTCTACCGGATTAACCCCCCCGTTTTTTAATTTTTCCCCGTTCAGCCCCCCAACAAGATTTGCGTCCTTTTCATGTGTTTGGGATATGATTTTTTCTTTTTCCCCCCTGTAATTTTTATTTTTTCTTCGCTTTTTCGCTTTTTTTGCGCCATATGGGGCCCGAAAACCTTGTCTTTTTTCCCCCGGTTCCCGGGGTTCCACGGGCCTTTCCGGGCCCATTTTTTTTGGATCTCACCCCCGTGGCCCAAAGTTTTTTGCTTTGTCCCGGGGGGGTTTTTGTGCCTTACCCCCCCGGTTTTCCCTTTTTCAAAAGGTCCACTGCCCCCAGCCATTTTGGGGCCCCTTTGGCCTTCCTTTCTGTGGTTTTTTTTCAGGCCTGAGGAGGTTTTTCCCTCAGCCTGGAGAAAACGGGGGCCCTTGCGCCTCCTTTCTGTGGTTGTTTAAAAGGGCCCTGAAGGGTTTTCCCTACCTCGCTCTAAAAAAATCCCCCCCCCCCCCCCAAAAACCCCCCCCATCCCTGCAAACAAGAGGCCCGTGACCCCCTTTTCTGGGGTTTTTTAAAAGCCTGAGGACGGTTTTTTTACACTCGTTTGGCAAAAAAAATGGGGCCCCGTGGACGGGCCTGGGGACAGGGTTCCCTCACAGTTGCTCTTAAGCCGGGGCTCGTGATGCTCCCACCCGTAGTTTTTTCCCTTTGACCAGCTATACCCTTCCCCACTTGCAGCCCCGGGTTGCCACAGTACGGGGACCCCTACCCCCGGGATAATAAATTTTTTGTAAGGTCCGGGAAACCACCATTTCCACCTTTCACAGATTGAAATGTGCCTGTGGGGCGTGCCATCTACGGCTGGCACATACTGGTGTTCCCCTGGGGAGTGCGTGTGAGGGGGTTATTTACCTTACCCGCATTTATACGAGGAAAGGGAGGGCCCATTTTCTTTTTACGCATTATAAATTTTTTTGCTAGCGGACCCCGGGCCCCCGGGTTGGCGCGCTACAAAGGTGTTTGGGGCGGCCCGGGCCACCCCCATTAGTCGATTTTGACCCCCCTACCCCCTAATTAGTTCCTCTGTCACCCCTCCCCGGGGGCCTTTCAAATACCATGCATCTCCACCAGGGGCTCACCATCATTTTACAGTTTACCACAGTTGACTTCTCCAAGGTGGGGCTTTTTTTTACGCGTCTTTTCAGGGAATTCCCCCCAATTGCTACCCGCCAGACCCCCATTGGTAGGACCAGAAATCAGGAAATTAAACCCGGGTTTACAAAAGATGAAAACCCCTTTCAAATATTCCTCCCTACCGCTTACCGCATAGCTGCAGACAAGCTTTAAATGAACAATATAAAAAATTTAAAAGAGGGATCTAATAAAACCGGGCCCCCTCACCGTGGAGGGGGGCCCACCCATTGTTTCTTAGTCCCAAAGAAAGAGGGCTCCCTACGTCCCGTGGGAAACTATGCATAACTAAATGCTCTCACTATTCCCGTCTTTTCCCCCCATCCCCTCGAAAAAAACGATCGCTTCTCGGGTTTTGGGGGAAAAGGGGACTTTCCGTGTTCCCACTATAGATTTGCAGGCAGGTTTTTTAAAGTAGACCTCGACGAAAGTTTTTTTCGACTTTTTCCCCCCCGGGGCCTTTTTTGAACCCACAAGGTCTTTTTAAATTCGTCTATGCCTTTGGGGGGACTCGGGGAACCCCTATTACTTTTTCCGTTTTAAAAGGGCCCTTATCATGGCTTTTTTTGTGGGAAAACCGTCTTTTATCCTCCCCCTTTTTCTTTGTTTTTTGGGATTTTGACTGATCATAAATTAAGCTTAGAAAGGTTTTTTCAAGAATGACCGAGGAATTTTTAACTAAAAATTCCTAAGAAAGGTTCTTTTTTGGGAGGCGGATTAAATATTTAGGCACCCTATCAACTCCGTTTGGTAAAATTACCCTAACCCCCAATAAAGTCAAAGATATTTTGGATTTTCCCCCCAAAACAATTCAAAAAGTTAAGTCTTTCCTTGGTTTGCGGTTTTTTTAACCGCCCATTCAAAAAGGGGTTTGCCCCCTACTCACCCCCTCCAAAGCTCTTATCGAAGGCCCGCTCTTTTTCCCTTTGGGGTGGGTTTGAAAACCCCCGCATTTGCCCATTAAAGGAACTCCTAAAGGGAGCCCCCTGTCCTCGGTTTCCCCGTTTTTAAAAGGGGCCTTTCGGCCCCGCAACTGACGCCTCGTGCACGGGGTTTGGGTCCCGCCCTCAGGCAGAGGTCTGCCGGGGGGCCCCCAAACCCAAAACTTTGGCTACAGAAAACTGAACCCAGAGCCCTCTTACAGCCCCACTGCCCAAACTTAAGCGGCGGGGGGAAATTTTTTCCCCTGGGATAGGGTTTCCCGGGGGTTTGACAGACCATGGGCCTTTTATTTTACCTACTCACTGACCCCAAGTTGCCTACTGGCCCGTCAGGCGAGAGGGATCAACACTCAAATTAAATTAAACCCGACATTTCGCTAAAAACCTCGGGGGGGCATTTAACAAAGTCGCCGACTCATTTCCCGGGCTGCCTTTTTTTTCATCTCGATGCCCTTTAAAAACCAAAAAAACGTCCGAACAACGGGAGGGGGGAAAATTCCACTTTATTCTAAATTTGATTACACTATTGAAAAAATCCGTCATTCCCTTTGCCCAGAGGGCCCCACTTTCCCCACGGGGATTTTTTCCGGGGAGGGACCCCTTTTTTCCGCCTTCCCGCCCGGGGAAAAGGGGGCGGGGATCCCGGCCAGAGCCCCAACAAACTTTTACCCGGGGAACCAGCCCCACGGTATTGAAACTCCTCCACGAACCCCCCTGTCCTTTCCCATTTGGGCGTTGACAAAAAAAAGGAAATTTAAAACCCGGGAGATCACTTTATTTCTTCCCCCGCCTAGCGTCTCGGTCAGGGGGGCAGGGTAGGGTAGTCCCAGCTGTGCCCTCTACAAGTTTTCCGTAGGGTACCGTCCCCTCGCTATTTTGGAACCCCGGACAACCTTTCAGGGGGGCGTCAGGGCGATTTTTCCTCGGGTTTTCTCTTTTCGCAAAAAACAGGAAATTTTATTTATCTCTTAGTTTTTTCATAGAACAATTTTTCCAGATTCGGGGAGCTTGTCCCCATTCCAGAAAAAACCGCTACTACATTTCCCCGCCCGCGTTTTTAGAAAATGTAATTGTAACATAACCCCCCAAGAGATTGTTTCAGATAATGGGTCTGAATTCAAAAACTCTCTCCTACTTTCTCTCTGCTATGCTCGGGTTAAAGAAGTTTTAAATTTTTTACCCTATGGGGGGCGGGTAATGGAATTACGGAGAGACTGAATAGCGATCCTAAGCAGGGGCGGGGCGGACATCATTTTCTTTTTCCACTTCCTTTTGGGATTTGGGGTATTTTCTTCAGTTTGGCCATCAATAGAAAATTTTTCCACAGCCCCTTTAGGGGTTTATCCCCCCTTTTTATCATTTATGGTGAGGGCAACGTTTCCCTATAAACGGGCGGGAAACCACTCCGTTACCGGGTTTATGATAAAAAAAAAAAAACGCAATTTTTGGGGGTTTTGGCTTTTTTAAGGGGGCGGGCGTTTTTAAAAAATTCACGTGATCTCAAAGAGTGGAGGGGGACCGGGGTTTCTTTTAACACCAACAAAAAAGCTTCACGACTTAAACCATTGCGGGGGTTTTCTTTTTTCCACTTATTTTTATTTGACAGGCGGGATTAACCCAAGCTTTCACCTTTTTTCGAGGTCCTTTGGTTTTCATTGGTCAGAAATAAAAAGGCGTTTTTGCAAATGAACCCTAAAACCCAAAAAAAAAAGAAAAAACCCCCCCACCTTCCGCACCCTTTTTAAGGCTAGCCACAGACTTAAGGACTTCTATGACAAACCCCAGTGAGGGCTGCTTTTTCCCCCCCCAAAACAGATGCCCCCCTCCTCCCCGCTCCCCTTCTCTTTAAACCTGTCCCCCTTTCCCCTCCCGGCTCCCTACCTATCGCCGGGCGTTTTAAATTTGAAGACGTTGGAAAGGGTTGCATTCGGGGAAACTACTTCGGGTGGGATATCCCCTTGGGCCCATCCCCCTCCTTCTAAAAACCCCCGCATCTACACACCTCTCCCTGATAGGCCGGTACCCCCACACATTTACTCCAAGGGGAAAAATTTTTTACCCCACCCGGGGTTCGGCCCTGACCCCATTACTATATTTCTAAACTTCTCGATACGTTTGTTACCCACGTCGTGTCCCCCCGGGGTTTATTAAATTTTTAAATGGCGAACGCTCTTCTACTTATTCGGCTGGCCACACCTGATGTGCTTGCCGCTCGTTTTTTTTATGAGGGGCCCTTTGGGCCTTTGTTAGAAATTAAAAGGGGGGACTTTTCTGAAATCCCCCCCATTAAAACCACATTTAACTCTCTAAACAACATTACCGTAATCTGGCAACTATACTGATAGTAATGCCAGAAAATCGCTAGTGAAAAACATTTTCTTTCCTACTCGCACTTTTTCCCCTCTCCCGGCCCTCTTTTCCGTCTGTTTGGGGACCACTTGCACCTCTCTTTCATGACCTTATTCCCTTGGGGCCGTTCAGGGAAACCGTTATCCCCTCGCTTATTCCCCCCACGGGCTCGGGGCTATTTTTCGTTACCGCTCTCCCCCCCTTCCCAAAACCGGGCCCCCTTGGGTTTTCGCTTAAAATTTTTCTCTTCTTTACTCAAACTAGACCCCTTCATTACCCCTCATGGCCTGTAAATCATGGTTCCCCTCGCCCCTGACACCCCCTTCCGCCAAACAAAATACACCCATTCCCTCTCTCCTTAGACAAAAATTTTTAAACGTACTTCACCTGACACCACATTATCCCCCGGTAAAGCGCGCTTTCTCCCCTCCCTTATATCACCCTGATTTTCTTCCTCCTGCTCCCGGGGTCTTGCCCCAATTTTGGGCAAACCCTGTTTCGACTTTTCTAGTCCCCAACCCCATTTTTTCCCACCCCTTTTCCCATAGGGCCCTCTGATCACGGGGGGAAACGTTCACGCGTCCTCCATGTTTATCAATAAATGTGGGGGGGGCTGCCCCTTTCGGGCTACCCTTCCGCCACTTTTTATTTACTTCTTCAGCAAAGGGGCAGTTAAGCATCCCCCTGTACGCAACCTATATTTTGTGCTTGGTAGGGGGGGTTGGGGGGGTGGGGGGGGGGGGTTTCTTTTCCCCTTTGGGGTTTTGGGCGACTTGACTCCCCCCTCATTATTTTTACCCCCATATCATCTTTTTTCTTACCCATACAAAACCCCTCCCCTTTGTCTCGCCGCCCCTCGCAAAACCTTTCCCGGGGCCAGCAAATTTTCCCTCCCTATCGCGAACGAAAGATTCCCCCCTTCATTCGATGATCATTTGGATCCCTTTGATTTTCATTCCCCCCTCACATGTAACCTATGGCCTTCCATACTGTCTACATTTTCGGAGTATTAGCCGTCGTGCTGGTTTCGTACTGTATCGTTGCATAGTGATTAGGACATTAGCACGGAGACTGCCTGTCAACAACTGGTGACGCAGGCGCCGTCACGCTTACCCTTGTATATTCCCTCACATTCACTGGCTAAGCCCGGCTTTTATCTTGTACATATTCTTTTATTGTATTCCCACGTATATCTTTGTTACTGTTAGGTTGTATTTCTACGCTGCTATATATATATATTACTTATTCATGTTTAGTTGTGCTTATTTGTCTTTTTTCTGTTTCGTGAATCACATAAATGTCACGTTATTTTATATGTTTATACTGATTTTATACATTGTATTTTTATTGCTATTTCGTATGATTTATTAAGCTTCTACATTGTGTACCTTCTTGATGTTACTGTATGCACTTAATGTTATCCGTATGGATTGTTGTATTTCATGTGTACTGTTTACCTATTTTTGAGAGTAGGATATTTTATGTTTAGGTTGTAATGTTTAGCCAGATCCCGCCTTTTCACTTTCTCTAAACACCTCTGCGGCGGGGCCCGCCGCGGTAGCGTGACACGTGCGCTGTAATGCCTTTTTCACATATGGCCTATTTCACCCCCACACTAAATATATATATTTAATACAATAACATTTGCCTCTACATACCACCCCCTTTGCTAGACATGACAACGGACGCGACATCCGCAGGCCTTCCCCGCCTCGCGACCGCCGTCCCGTCTACACATCACATCCTCTCCTCCATACTTCCTAGTACATCGCAACCCCTGTGAGTTATCCTAGTTCAATCTGTAAAAAAGAGGGTCGCCTGCGAGCGACATACAGACGCCTACAGCACGCTGACCGGACTGAACCTCTGTCCGTCAGTTGTACCATCCTTCCCCATTACAATATATATCTACAAAAGCAAGAGGTCTGTTCACCTTTTCCGCTGCCCAAGATTTCCTCATAGTGCCAGACGCGACTTGTCTGCACTCTACCGCTCATCGGCCATCGTTTCACATGTGTCTAATATAAAACACACACACACACAGTCCTCTGTGTGTGTGTGTGTGGTGTGTGTGTTTTGTGTGTGTGTGTGTGTGTGTGTGTGTGTGTGTGTGTGTGGTGTTGTGTGTGTGTGTGTGTGTGTGGGTGTGTGGGGTGTGTGTGTGTATGTGTGTGGTGTGTGGTGTGTGTGTGTGTGTGTGTGTGTGTGTGTGTGTGTGTGTGTGTTTGTGTGTGTGTGTGTGTGTGTTGCAGCTGTGATTCCTTCTCAAACGTTACACACACGCAAATAAGACCATTCTCACTGAATAAGCTATTCTCAATTCATAAAACGTAGATGCAATTTGAATGATGTCTATAATAGATATTTCCGGGACTGACACCATAGATTCCCTGTTGACTCATTAATGTGAATAGTAATGAGTGAAAACAAACTTACCCTACCACAAGCTTATCATGCAACGTTAAAAAGACTTCTAAAAGAGATATCTCCACTAACTGATTTATAGAATGAACACAAGACCTTAACATTTGTAACTAGTGCAGAGCGTGACAGCTGTAATACCTTATATGCATTAACGTCAACTGCGAATAGCATCGTAATAATAGTGATGAATTTAAATGTCATCTGTAATTGTGCACCTGACTATTTGTTCCCACCCGTCATATCTAGCAGTGTCTGCCTGACTGTCTGTCTGTCTGTCACACATACACACTCTCTATCTATCTATCTCTCTTCTCCTCTCTCTTCCCCCCCCTCTCTCTCTGTCCTCTCATTTTCTCTCTCGTGTTGTCTTCTCTCTCTCCTCTCTCCCCCCCCTCTTCTCCCCCTTCTCTCTCTTCTCCTCTCTTCTCCCCTCTCTCATCTCTTCTTCTCTCTCTCTCTCTCTCTCTCCCTCTCTCTCTCTCTCTTTTCTCCTTTCTCTTCTCTCTCTATCCACTCCCTATCTCTTTCTCCCCTCTCTCAGTAGGAACTGGGGGGCCCCCCCCTGCTACGAGTTGCCGCCCTGCCACGCCTTCCGAGGGAAGGGGACCTTTTCGCCCCCCAAAAGCAAGCCCTGGTGAAGCCAGGTGAGAATAACAAGGGACCAGTTAACGCCTGTCGCAGTCAGCAGCATGACTACCAGAGCCCGGCCCTCCCGGCTAGCCGCCACGCCCCTCTCAGGCAAAAACCCAGTTCACGATCGTTTGTACTCTTTTAACCAAAAAAAGTAAACTGTATATACTGCTACCGTCCCCAGACCATTAGGGGGGCAATTAAAAACTATTACACTTTTCTCTCCCTCTCTCTCTCTCTCCTCTCTCCCTCTCTCTCTTTCCCCCTCCTCTCTCTCCTCTCTCTCTCTCTCTCTCTCTCTTCCCCCTCTCTCTCTTTTCTTCTCTCTCTCGTCTTTCCCTCTCTCCTCTTTTCTTTTCTTCTTTCTCTTTCCTCTTTCTCTTCCTCTCTCTCCTCCTTTTTTTCTTTTCTCCTTCCTCTCTCTCTCCCTCCTTCTCTCTTCTTTCCACTCCCCTTCTCTCTCCCCCCCTCTCTCTCCCCCCCCCCCTCTCCCTCTCTCTCTCTCTCTTTTCTCCTCCCCCCCCTCTTCCTCTCCTCTCCCCTTTTCTCTCCCTCTCTTCCTCTCTCCCTCTTCCCTCTTTTCTCTCTCTCTCCCCCTTTTTCTCTTTTCTCTCCTCTCTCTCCCCTTCCCTCTCTCCCCCCCCCTTTTTTTCTCTCCTCCCTTTTTCCCTCTCTCTCCCTTTCTTCCCTCTCTCTCTTCCTCTCCCTCTCCTCTCCCTTCCCCCTTTTCCCCTTTCCCTTTTCCCTTTCCCTCTCTCTCTCTCTCTCTCCCCTCTCCTCTTCCTTCTCCCTTCTTCTCTCTCTTTTTCTCTCCCTTCCCCTTTCTCCCCCCTTCTCTCCTCTCTTTCTCTCTTTCTTCTCTCCTATCTCCTCCTCTTTTCTTTCTCTCTCTCTTCCTCTCTTTTTCTTCTCCGTCCTCCTCTCTCTCGCCTCTCTCTCCCCCTTTTCCCCCCTCTCCCTCTCTCTCTCCCCCTTTTTCTCCCCCTTTTTTCCCTCCTTCCCCCCCTCCCTTTTTCCCTTTTTTCCCTTCCCTTTCTCTCTCTCCTCCTCCCCCCCCTTCCCCCCTTCCCTCTCCTCTCCCCTTTTCCTCTCTTTTTTTCTCTCTCTTCTCTCTCTTCTCACTCCCTTTTTCTCTTTCTCTCTCTCCCTCTCTCTCCCCTCCCCCCCCTTCCCTCTCTCTCTCTTCTCCCCCTTTTCTTCTCTCTCTATCTCTCTCCCTCTTTCTCATTTTTTCTTTATTTCTCTCTTTCTTTTCTCTCCGCTCTCCTCTCTCCCCCTCCTCTCTCTCCTCCTCTCTCTCTCTCGCCCTTCTCTCTCTCTCCTCTCTCTCTCCCCTCTCTCTCCTCTCTCTCTCTCCTCCTTGTAAAAATTTCATCCTTCATACAAGGTGACGGGGGGTACTTTACTTGTTAGGGGCATTACACTTTATTCCTAAGAGTTGACACTGCAGAAATAAAACACACGAGATATGTCTAGTTATGGGAATGGCGGTATGGGGTGCAGCCAGCGGGCCGGAGGAGGGGGCGGGGGGGTGTTTAAAAATTTTCCGGTCAAACGGGGTAAGATAAAAAATGTGACCTCCCCCCTTGCTGAGCGGGGGTTTCTTTTTTTTGGGCTTTGGATCCGCGGGTCCCCACGTGGTCCCGGGTAACAGAAATAAATTATCACATCCTATATTGCTCGCCCCTACCGTGCCTCGCCCTCGAGTCCCTTCAGGGTGACCTAATTGGCGGGTCGTCTCGTTCTCGGCGTTTCCCGGGTGCATCTTCTGGCTGCTGGTCCCTGTCTTCCTCCCCCTCCTGGTCCCGGTGTAATCTGTCCATCCTCGATGTTCACACGTCCTCAAAAGTCTTGCAGGCCCCTCCTTGATTTCGGATTCGTCTAGCCCTCCTCGTAGCCCTCCCAGGCCAAACTCAGCGGCGTCCTCTCCACACACCCTCACAGATCTCGCCCAGGCCCCATTCGAGGGTTTGCTCGTCCTCGTAACTTTATCTGGATCTACGGGTGCCCGGGCGGGGGGGGGTTGGGGCATCTCAGGGGGCTGATCCTGCGCTACGAGTTTGCAGTTAATGGTCTGGGGGGGGCGGGGGCCCATTTCGGGCGTCTCGGCGGAAACACCCCGTCCAAAACATCATGGACGGTTAACACCTGCCTGATAAACATCCTCCGCAGGCCCATGGCGATCCTCATGAGTCCTTCTCCCCAAATCCAAGGTCCTCCTTCGGTGCCGTGTCGGTCCACTGATATAAGTCGGGGACCAGATCATACACGTAAGGGGCCCAAAAAAAGAAAAAAGGCAACAGAGAAGAGGGGGTGTCACTACCCACCGGGGATTTATAAAAAATTGCGGTTTTTGATGTTGGGTTTTTTTTTTATTTTCGTCTTTTTTTCATTTGGTTTTTTTTCCCAAAAAAAAGAAGAAAAAGAAGAGGAAACGTCCCTACGATCCGCCTGGACCTGGGTTGAACTACAACTGTCTCTGATAGATATAATAATAAGGGAAACACATCGGCAATCCGAAAGGGTTTACTTGAAACCCAGCGTCACACAGAGAAAAATAGTGTAAATTGTATTCATGTATGACCACTCGTCCTAAATTTTATGCCCGGGACTAAGACCAACCCAACCCCATTAAAGAAAAGGGTTTATACTTTTGTCCGCGTGTGTGATGAGGTAATGTGTGTTTTGCGTGTGTGAAATGACAGCTACGTGAATGAGAGGGAAAAGAGGTGACCTAAACAAGAATGAATCCCAAAAACAAAAATTTTCTTACCTATATCACTTAACAAAAAATGAAAATAAAATAACAATGCTCTATTTAAAAAAAATTTAAAATACCACATTGAATTCACTATAAAAGATTGTGACAGAACGTACGCATGAAAGAATGGTGCATGAAAAAAAATTTTTTGCCAACTTTTTATAAACAAAACTTTTCGGGTCAGAAAAACTAATGCCGAGTACAAAGTCAGCTATTGCATTCATCCTCATTTAAAAAACATTAAACCCTTCCTATACCTATCCCAAAAGCCCTTTGACTGGGGACCTGACCAGGAAACTTAAATAACCTTCTCTCTTTTCGTTTGTCATGGGCGCACCAAAAATTTCCCCAAGGTTTTAAATTACCATGAATCACACAAACCCGGGATGTACCCAAAAAATGAGGAGGGGGAGAAAATATGATTAAAAAGCGAAATGATTCTACTTAAACCCTAGTCCTACATTAATTAACGGACATAACCCCGGGGGGCACACCGACTCAAAAGGTGCCAAAAAGATAACTTTGGTTTATTGTACCTACTTTCGAACAACGGAGGGCAGATCTATTAGGCGTTTACGCAACCCCGGGGCAATATCGGGCAATCCTTTTGCACTATGATATGGGGAAGATCCTACGCTATATTCAAAAAAATGATTTTTAATGACATTGCATTACAAGCCCTTTTCTAGTGCCGATAGAACATGTCCCCAAAGCAATGTAACATGTTTATGGTTAATTCAAGGTGTCAACAAAAATAAAAACCCAATTACAGGGAACGACACGGTCATCAGACCCTTCCCACATCGCCACCGACGGGGAAAAAGAGAAAGTGATGTCAGGTCAAGACAGGAAAACAACCTTTTCTGATCCAAAGTGACTGCAAGCGAAAAAAAAGGGGACAGTCAGGTCGGGGCGTGGGGAGGAAAAATGAAATGATATTTGTGAAAAGAATAAAATCACGAACGCGTTAAAATTTCGTTGCAGATGAAAACAATATAATCTCTAAAAATGAGAGAAAATAATTAATTACTTAACTAACAAACGATATTCATGTTTATTGATTTGCAATACTTATCACACGGAAATGCAAATCTGAGGTAAAGGAATAGTGTGAGAACGTGCCATTTGCTGTCATTAGCCCCTTTTTAAACCCAACAAAAAAAAAATAACGGCTTAACACATTTATGGGAGAAGAAGGGAAAAGAAATAAAAAAGGGGCCCAAAGGTGTACTTACGTGTTTTTTTTTCTTAGCCATGTCTTGAAGTGGTCGAGTGGATTTTCTTTGAAGGTTTGCATTCATGCTGCGAGCCGGAAGGACGCAGCGCCACCCTGCCACCAGATTGTAAAAGGCTTTTTGTACTCTAGTACAGTGGCTGACAGGGACGCAAAACACACGTAAAGGGGTGAACACACGCTACGACTTGTCTAAAGGGGTAAAAGCGCCGCGGTGTCGGGGCAGCCCACCGGAGGGAGGCAAGGGTGGAGCGGTCAAACGAGGTGATATAAAATGTGACTTCCGCCCTCGCTGAGCGGGTGGTTCTTATTTGGGACTTTGGATCTGCGTGGTAACCAGCCCGTGGTCCACTGGTAATAGAAATAGAATTATGCACATCCTGTATTGCAATATAGGATGTAAGGTCAGCTCCGCCCTCTCCCTCCGGCCAGCTGGCTGCGACCCGCATACCGCCATACCCATAACTAGACATGTCTCGTGTGTTCTTATACTGCGTGTGTCAACTCTTAGAAATAAAGAGTGAATGTTGTTAACAAGTATAACTACCCCTCTGCTCACCATTGTATGAAGGATGATAGCCTTTTACAATCTGGTAGCAGCATCTCTCTCTCTCTCTCTCTCTCTCTCTCTCTCTCTCTCTCTCTCTCTCTCTCTCTCTTCTCTCTCACTCAACTCTCTCCTCCTCTTTTTCCTGTTAAGCACCCGACGCGGTAAGGTCAGCTCCGCCCTCTCTCTCCGGGCTAGCTGGCCGCGATCAGCATACCGCGATTGCCCCTATAAATAGACATGTCGCTTGTGTTCCTGTGTTAACTCTTAGAAATAAAGAGTCACGCCATTAACAAATATCAATACCCCTGCAAGCCAGTGTAATTGGGTTCTACACCCATTATACTCTCTGTGTGTGCGTGTGCGTATGCATGTGTGTGTGTGTGTGTGTGTGTGTGTGTGTGTGTGTGTGTGTGTGTGTGTGTGTGTGTGTGTGTGTGTGTGTGTGTGTGTGTGTGTGTGTGTTTGGACTGATTGGTTGATTGAGTGGAAGGCGACGAGGTACTTTAAAGGAAGTAGCTGTGAACAACAGGGTGGCGCTTCAAAGAGGGCATAACAACTGTACCAGCATATTTCCATCCATCGATAAACTGACTCTTCTATGGGGTATTTAGTTTATATTACGTTTTTTATCTGTTAATCTATATAATGCGGACTTAAGGCATTACGAAATATATTAAGGATAGGAAGCAGAATTTTAGTTTAGCGTGAGTGAATTGTATTGATAAACTATATTCAAAAATATAATATATCTTCCTACAGGCGGTGCCTGTAAGCCTAGACAGCCTAATGAGCCGCTATCCTGCAATTCTCCGACTGCGGCCGGACTTGACGAACCCTACTGTGTTTTCTTAACTGACGGACGTATACAGAAAACATGCAACGCAGCCCCAGAACAATAAGTCACCTCCCAAAAGCTTTAAGAATCTGTAATAATTTTATAATGGGTCAGAAGTCAGCTGTCTCATCTCTATTACGCATTGATATTCTTTTCCCCCAATAAATCTGAAACCCACATGGGTGACCTCTTCATCAGCCCTAATATTTCATTTTATGCGAAAGAGGGTAATAAATGGAGCATCCATCGACTTATTTAGAGAGTTCTTAGTCATGGTTGACTGGGAGCCCTCTTATGCCACCAAGACTTATTTTTTTCGTAAATGTTTAGAATTGTAACGCAAGGAATCATATAATCAATTAAAGATTAGCACGGCTTTATGCAAAATGGGACGAGATTCAACATTTATAGAAATACACCAAATTTTGTTAGAAAAATACGCGTAGCCAATATTTTGAAAATAAAGACAATTCTCTGGTAGTCAAAAAAAGGGGGGGGGGCAATGACAGGGCAGAAGAAAAAAAGAAGAAAATCAATAAGTTTTTAAATTTGGAAACAATAAATAATACAGCAAATCGCCAATTAGTTTGATAATCATTTTACAGGAGTAGGAACAAAATTAGCTGATAACATGTCAGACATTAATACCCACTAGTTACTAGAACCATCAACTTTATTATTTAGACTATTAACTATGAGTCGGAGTGAAGTAACAAAGATTTGCATTTGGAAACCTCAGCTTTGGCAAAGGTAAAAAAATATATCCAGATCTGGGAATTTTCCAAAGATGCTAAAATTGATTCATTTAATAATCTTTAAAAAGAAGATAAAATGTTACCTGATAATTGCCGGCCCATATCTGTCAGCATGCTATACTAATATAATCGAAAAAAAAGCTGAAATGAAGATTTAGTAAACTTTTCAAATATTTTTTTTTCCATGGATATTCAACAGAATTAGAAATTCACAAACTAATATATATATATATATATATATATATATATATATAATATATATATATATATATATATATATATATATATATATATATATATATATATATATATATATATATATAGACATTGCCATCCGATTTGCGCAGTTGGAGTTATTTCACAGATATTTTTAGATCTTCGTTCAAATCCTTAGATGTAAGTCATCATATTCAGTTCGCGAGACTTACTCATTTAAAGCTTGCTTCTTTGTCCGAAGAAGACATTCGATATTTTATCAATCAGCTTCGGGTTCAAGTTTCAAAAGGGGTTAAGAGACCCCCCATAACCATGTTCACACATCAAATTTTTGTTCAAGAACATCCGTCTCCTCCATGACAAAAGGGGTAAAATCTATCCGTTGCTTCGTTACCACTTCTGTACAAGAGCAATTTTTTTGGGAAAACCTTGTGGGGATCCCCGATTTTACTTAATTACCCGGCGAATTTTCCAACAACAAGAAAAGGGCTCCCACTGTATCAGTCAATGCAGGCATTCCCATACTAAGGAAAAACACGACCCAAGACAAACACCCTGCATACCACAAACAAAAACAAACAACCAAACGAAAACCCCCAAAAACGAAACCCCCTAACCCGTGGTTCCACAAAAGACACAAACCAAAACAGCCAAAACAAAACTCCCCTCCCCAAATGTGATACGGGACAAAAGATCATTTCCCCCGTCACTAACTAACCTCATGTTCCCAGACGTAAAAAACCCCTCGCGTCACAAACTGGGCACCGGACAGGGATCAGGTTTCAACTGTTGTGCAAAAGGTCAGGGGCCCCGATCTGTTATTCGACTCCGTATGCCCTTATCATGACACGCGTCCCAAAATCCAATGGCCCCCTTTTTTTTCGGCCGTTCCCAGACCAGGTGAGTAAAAACGTACAGATTGCTCCACCAACGCCAAGCAAACCGCCTTTTTTTGGGAAAAGCCAAAAACACCAGAAGGGCAAACACTACAAAAAACAATACCGGTAAACACACACATTGTCTCAATAGTTGACCCCAAATGATATCACTCAGCCCCCCATTGCTTCCATTTTTATTAAAGGGCAAGCCTCATTTTTCTTCTCAGACACGGGATCTTTTTGTTCTGGGGGTCTTTGGATCTTGCGGAATTTCGAATTATCATGATTTTTCAACGAGTCAAAACCCCCATTTGCGGATAACAGGGGATAAGGGGATCAGCTTTTTGGCAACAAAGTCCCAAATATTTCCTTGGGAGTGAAAAAATTTTTTGCTCACAAGTTTGTCGTAGTAGAAACTAATTTTACCCCCCGGGGAAACCTCTTGTTGTGTCATGATTTTTTTAACCATCAGGGAATTACCCCCCAGCCCCCAGAGTAATAGCATACTTTTTTTAATGGTCAGAAATTTTTCCTTTTTGGACTCCCTGTTGCCTATGGACGCATACCGCCCCCCCCACACCCTCAAAGACAATCTATGAAGTCACCCATGACCAAATCACCCCTTCTTGCACCTCCCTCCTTCCTCTCCCCCCCCACCACCCCCCCTCCCCCTCCCACCCCCCCTTCGCTTCATTCTCCTCACGCTGAGCGTGACACCGCACCCAAACACGCAATCCTTCGCGCGCAAAAACGTTGACGAATTTTTTTTGAAATCCTGGACCCCCTAATGAAAGCTCCTAAGTTTTTTTGCTAGTGCTACCACTACTATTCGCATTTAGATCTAGATACGCGTTTTTCGTTTTTTCGGCAAATTACTGCTTTGATATTACCGATAAATATACAGTAAAAGGTTGTGCAAAATCCTTCCTTTATAAAAAATTACTGATAAAGATGTCAGGTGCATGTATTTATCTGAACCCCCCGGCCCCATTGCTATTAACGGGTTTTTTACCTGAAACCTAAATTCACAGACTTGCCCTGCGAAATTTTTTATTTTTCCGCTCCCCCCCCTGTTTTTTTTTTTGCCACTGCAACATCATCTTCCCCTGATAAGCAGAGCTCTGATATGTTTTTTAAAAACAAAATTTTTTTGATTTTCATGAAGGATATGATATTTTTAAAAAATTGTTTAAAAATTCCCAACCAAGGACCGTCCTATGGAAAAAAAATTACTTCAGCCCCCATTACCCTCGAGCCTGAGCTAAACCTTCATAGCTAGCTGCAGGGCGCAGATGCAGCTCTCTCAACCTCCCGGGGTCCGTCTCCTGGTAATACAGGGAGCCCGTACAGCAAATTACACGGGGAGAGTTCCCCCCTGGGGTCCAAGATGGCAGAACCGGGGTGGGGTGCACCTCCCCTCTCTTAGGCCTTGGTGCACCAGGAAGCCATTTTTTCATCCCCCCACTTTGACCCCTCTGGTCCGGGTCCCCCCAAAAAAGGAAAACCCCCTTGCCGCGGTGGGGGGCTTGAGGCAAAGATTGGTGAGCCGGACCAGGGGGCAAACCCATACAAAAAGGGGTCACCATGGGGGAATAGAAAAAAATGGTTTTCCTGGTGAAAACCAAGGCCTATGAGGGGGGATGGTCCCCCCCAAACCCCTGGTTAAATTCCATCTTGGCCCCAGGGAGAACTCCCCAATTTGTTTTTTGCCGTGTGTGGCATCCTGTTTTTCCCAGGAACGGGAAAGTCCTGGAAGTTGAGCGATACTGCCCGCTTGCCCGGGCAGCTAGAAAACACACCTCTTTGGCCCTTTTATTTCTGGTTAGACGGGGGGCTTGATAAAGGCCCGGTAAAGGGTAAATGGCGGGTCAAATTGGTTTGGGGTTTCAAGCAGGCAAAATTCGGGTCGGTAGCCATAGGTCCCACAACTCCCAAAATCCAAGGTACTGAAATTTAAGGGCCCCTGCGTATTTTTTCCTCATTCCCCCTTTGGGTGGGGGAGATTTTAAAACCCCAACTATAGCTTCCCCTCTTTGGGACTCCATGGGGGTTTGGGGGGGGAGGTAAATTTGAAAAAACCCAAAATTTGTATGAGTACAAAAATTTACAAAGATCTGGGCTCTCTCCCTTTTTACACCTGCCAACCCCCCTCGACCATTCTCTCGGGAAAAATCACACGTTTTCCTCGGGAAAACCTTTCCGTTTTCCAAAGGGCAAGAAGGGGAATCGAAAATGGTTCCCGGGCTCCCAAACCAGGTAAAAAGGGGGAAAAGTCCTCCCAATCCACTAAGGAAATCTTACCTGGTAAATATGAAAGCTTTTTCAATATAAGACCTGGTAGTGAAAAAACCTTGATGGGAAACCCAATAAAGGGAAATTTTGCATTTTTGGGGTCCTTTCGGAAAATTTTTTTTGAATTTTTAATTTTAAAACGTAAATCCTCGCATCACCCACAGCGAGAGGGTTTAGCCGGGATAGTTGAGGTTTGTCACCAGACGAGAGTGCCCTTTCTGCGGGGGCAAAAATGTGACTTTCCGGGGGGCTCAATTTTCATGCTCTCCTCACAAAACCCCAATCAGTGGGGGGGAAATTGTTTTTTTCCCCGAGACCTGAGGAGGTATTTGAGGAGAAACTGTTGGGGAAACAAAGAGAATTTTAATGTAGTGGCAGTAAAAACGTTTTGGGAAGAAATTTTGATGGTTTGGAAAGTCGACCCCCAGTTTTCCTTTTTTTAAACTTTTAACCATTAGTCCTTCCAGAATGGTCAATTTAGCATGGTCCCACCTAAAGGGTAAAGCCATATGTGCCCAACCCAAATGCGGTGTTTCCCCCTGCCGGGCATGGACCCAAAACTTTTTGCCTTTTTTAAAAAAAAAAGGGGCCAACCAAGAGTTGGAAAAAGTGGGGTTTCAACGGGTTTCATCAAGGAGATGACAACGCCCCAGGTCCAATTGCTTTTTACCACTTCAAAGAACACATGAACTTCTTCAAAGCAATGAAAAAGGGTAAAAAATTTAAAAAGGAAGTTTTGGGTTTAATAAGGAGAAAGGAAAAAATTTTTTTTCCCAAAGGCAAAGCGACGGGGGGGGGGGGGCCCGGGGTCCCGGTTTGAAACAGCCAGGTAGGCCCTTTGCTTCGGTTTTGCCCACCCCTCCTTCCCATAAACCCCTTTTGCCCTCCAATGTTTTTACAGCACACACTCTGCCACTTCCTCTAAACCCCCAGCCCCTAATTGCTGACACTGCCTCGGGTGAGTTTTTTCCACCGAAACGGAGTAGGAGTGAGGGGTCTACTGAGGAGACCCCTCCCCCCAAAAGGGTAAAAATCTTTGGGGGCCACCAGGCAAGGCCCCAGGCCCCCAACGGTGAAAGCTCAGCTGCCCCCCACATCCACGGGGAGCCTCTGGCTAGGCAGAATGCCCCAAAAGAAAAGGCTCGGGCACCCCCTTTGCCCAGGCAAAGGAATCCTGAACCTGCCAAAAGACTCCAGGGCCAAAAAATCCAAAGGGGCCTCCGCTGTTTGGGGCCAGAATCCCCCGGGAAGAAAAGGGCCGGGGCCCATCCTTTGCCCAGGCAAAGAAACCCTAAACCCTTTCCCAAAGGGAAAACCTGGGGGAAATAGTTCCCCCCGGTCAAAAAATTTTAAAAAAGGAAACTCCCAGGATCCGGGAAAAGGGACAGCCAAAAAGGTGTGAGCAAACCTTGACCACAGGTGCCCCAAAAAACCCCTTTATGAAAAAATAATCTAAAGAATTTGGATACCCTAATCCAAGGGAACTGTAAAGGGAATTCATGAAAAAGGGGAAGAATTTGCAACATCTGATGGCTTCATGGAACCCAGTTTGTAGCTACAAGAGTTTATGCCCGGGGAAAATCGTCCCTTTTGCCCGAAAAGGTTTCCCCAAGGGTTTAAAAGCCCATTAGGAACCTTTGCAATGGACCTCATGGGGGAAAGTAGCATAATGGTCGTAAAGATTTTCCCCTTCCCCGGGCCCATTCCCCTGGGGAACAACCCCTGCAGGGGGAAGGGCTGTGAAAATAGGTTTGGGACACGACCTTACACTTTTAAAAACCCATCTACCCCCTCCACAAAAATTAAAAAATTAATGATTTGGAAGTTTCTATTGGGCATTTGCCACATCCATTTCTACTTTTGGGAGTTTTTTAAAGGGCCCCGGCATCACCCTCTGGGGAGACACTTTGTGCAACCCCTCGAGGAAAGGGCCTTGGGAGCCCTTTTGGGCCCTTTGATTTTTTTACGCGCAATGACACCCCCAAAACCCCTTTCCAAATTCAAATAGGACATTCTCCAATATAAAACCTATCAATACCCTTTACCTGATTCACTTTGAACTTCATTTGGCAGGTCGGGAAAGACTTGCATGGAAGGGGCCATTTTCCAATTTATTTTGGAGGATTTTTTTTTAAAAGGGTTTTTCCCAGCCAAGGGAGCGCAGAGATGGCGATTTTGAAAACGGACTGGAACTTTTAGATCAACTGCGTATTGCAAGGAAAATGTGAATGATTTTAGGTATTCAAGATGCGGGAAATCACCTAAACATCACAAATTCCCCTTGCGCAGAAGCATCCATTCCGAAAGTAGCGGCCATTACCGTCGACCCCCCCGAAATGGTGGCCCGTGAGTGCCAACAAGCTGTCAGAGCAAGAAAAAACTACATTAAGGGAAATGAAACGACCCCCCCCCAGAAATTTTAACCCCTTTATTTAATTCAAGAAGACCCGGCCAGGCCAGGGGCGTGTAAAGGAAGCTAGAAAGGCGTCCCTGGAGACGTAAAGTTCCCCCCGGATTAACTCTGGGAATCCCCTTTGCAAAGGGTATGGGGCAAGGGCGTAAGATCCCCGGAAAGAAACATATCCTGTCACAAACCCGCTCTGAAGATAATGGGATAATCATCAAGATAAAAAAGATGTTGCAAATGAGAAGCCCAAATCCATGGCCCGGATCTCCTTGGAGAAACTTACCGGTTTTGGGTTCTCCATTTTTCGGGCGGAACAAGAACAACACCAGGTGTTCTTATAGGGGCTGCAACAGAACTTCCAACAACTTGCAATTTTTTCGCAAGGGGAAAGGACTCTGCTTTGCAGCTCTGTCATAAAAACTGCCCCAGGGAAATGACGGTATTTCCCTACCAAAAAGCCATTCCTTACCAGAGAGTCCCAGAAGTTTCCCGTTTGAACCCATTTAAAAGGGTCTTAGGGGGGGGCACGTGCCATCCACTGGAGAGAAGCTAAATCATTCCTTTTCCTAAAACCCCGACAAAGATGTTTTCCGGGGGACCAGGAAAAATTTCAGACCCAAATTTTCCCCACCAGCGATCTGCAAGCTGATGGAGAAAATGGCAACTTCAGGTTTAAATGGCTTTTGGAAAAAAAAATGTTGAACCCCTATCAATATGCTTTAGAAAAATTTAAAATCAAACCCCAGTGCACTTGTGAGGAGGAAAATGCTATACGGAAAATTTCCCTTTGCACAGCGGGCGTCACTTGATACAGGCTTCTTTGAACCCTTTAAAAGGGTTACGATTACTACTTGGAAGCATGGGTACTCATGAAGCTGTTGACATTTGGGTTTAAAAAAGGGATTACCTCCCTTTTATACAAAAACTTCCCCAGCTGACGGAAGGGTTTTGAGTTCGGGTAGGAAAAAAGTTTCTTTAACCTGGGAAAATCGCTGTGGGAAAGGGGTCCCACAAGGCAGGTCCCTTTAAATGTGGCCCTGTTTTTCCATTGCCCATAAAGACATTTTAAAGGTTTTTTCCCAAATGCTGTCCCCATGAAAACTGTAAAGTGGGTGACTTTACACGTACTGCCCCAGGAGGAAACTTACAGGGGTGTGCAAGGGCACATCCCGAAGGAAATTTAAAACAGGTTTTTTCAGTGGGCAAACCAACATGGGGTTTAAATTTTCTCCCAAACAAGAAACCCTGGCTTAAAATTTCCACAAACGAGGAAATTTTTATCCTTCCCCCTTTTAGGGGGCCCAAACCCCCTGCAATTTTTCCAAAGGTGAAGTACTTTGGGGCAATTTTTTACTCAAGACTTACATGGGTGCCTCACATAAACATTTTAAAAATGAAAGGTACAAAAGCAAATTAGTATTTTTTCGGGTTCTTTCACATTTATCTTGGGGTGCAGACCGCACAAAAGCTTTTACGGCTTTACCCCACGCTTAATTTCCCTAGTAAGGGTTGACTATGGACGGGAAGCTTATTATCTGCAAACTCCCAAATTGTTTTCTCCGGATGTTGGACTCGGTTCAAAATGAAGCCCCTCAGAAAATTTTATGGGCTTTTTTGGTTTCAATGTGGACCCGTATGATGAGAGTGGGAACCACCTTTTTCATTTCACCGGGGGCTACATGAAAATGATTTTACTAAAACAAAAACTTTCAAAAGGGTTCCGGGATTTCATCCAGAAATTGGGTTTTTAACCCCCTTGAGGGTAGCCCATCCTATGGTAAAAAAGAGGAATCTTGTAGAAGAACTTAATTTAAGTTCACAAGGGTTCCCGGCTTTTTTGGAATTTCCCCAATTCCCCCCCTTGGGGTAAAACAAATCGAGCTTGGGGTTTGGTCGGAATTGGGGGAAAAGGGGGGAGATCTGAAGCAAAGCAAGGGGGAGATTCTTCAGAAAATTTTTTAAGTACCAAGGACGGACACAAAATATACAGATGGTTTTGAAAAAATTTAAAAAGGTGTGGGCTTTGCAGCAGTGAGCAGAAGCAAGACTGAAACTGGCAGTTTTCTCTACGCCTCGACTTCACTGCAAGGGCATGCCCCTCCTTTCAGCATTAAGGGTATAGAGTCTTATGAAAACCCTTCTATTGTGAATATTGTGCCCCTTTTAGTGGGCCTTGCAAGCCCTCAAGAGCTTAAACTCACAATCCATTTGTAAGGGAAAGGTTTTAAGATTGGCTTGGCCCCTGATGGCAAAACAAAAAAAAATAAAAACCGTGTTTTGGGGCCAGCGCATGTTGGGGCCCGGGAAAGAGCGAGCTGATCGAAGCCAAGGGAGCTGCCAAATCCCGCCTTGTGATGCTCGTTTTTTTTCCCCCCACACACCGACCCGAAACCCGCCAGGAGTTGTTTTGCGATATATGGGAAAGGGAAAAATGGGGCATATTTCCCCGAAATAAACTTTCGAGAGATTAGAGGCAAGAATCAGCACACAAGGGTGGGCTATGGGTGATGATGGCTAAAAAAACCAAACACTTTGTGAGGGATGCCCAAAGCCCTTAAAAATCCCCACATATTGGGGAAAAATGTGCAAAATTTCAGAAACCCAAAAACGTTGTCCTTTTCCCCCCCCATATACACTGAAGAAATTTTGGGGGGGGATTTTGCATAGAGGGGTTTTTTAGTTTCCTAGGGAGAAAATATTTTTAAAAAAAAATTTAATTTTTGCATAAGTTTTTTGGGAATAATTTTAACCTTAGAGTATAATATTTTTGCTTTGATTTTTAATTTGTTTTTTTGTTTTTATAGATATCATTTTATAGATTTTTAAAAGTTTTTAAAAATTTTAAAATTTTATTTAACAAGGGATTCCCCCGCTAATGACCCTTTGCTGTTGCGGCGGCAGATAATTTTTAAAAAATAATCAAAACAATCGGTCTGGCTCACCAATCATTGGGACCCAAACCCCCCCCCCCGCGGGAAAGGCGGGTTCCGGGGGTTAAAGGGGGGTTTAATGCACAAATCTGGGGAATCCAGGGAAGGACTAAAAATTTGGGGCCCGGTCTTCCATTACTTGGGGGAATGATTTAATGGGCCCTCTCCTTTAAAAAAAGGGGGTCCTGCACTTGGTTCACCAAAAAAAAGGGAAGACTTCTGACATGGGGAGCAATGGGCTGGGGGACACATGAAGCTAGACAAAAGTAATAAGATAATTCTAGGTACATTTCCCCCATCCCAAAGTGGACTATGCCCTTTTGTCCCCCCGATTGCCGCAAAACCAAAATTAAAAGAAAAATTTTGGGGATGTTCCCAAAAAGAACTGCCAGGGGATCATTCTGGGTGCCTCAAGGTAGACGAAGACCCTCAACCTCCTCATGGAGGCAAACCTCCCTCAGGACTCACGAATTGATCTAATGGCAGCTCAGTTCCTTTCAAAGGTCATCCAAGCACCCAGGAACACAAACATGAGATAAAAAAAATAATCAGACGCCTAGAACAAGACCACGAGCTGTTTGCAAACAACTCCTGTCTGTCTCACACAGCCAGGGTGTTGATATGCTAACAGCTCAAAGAACAACTACTTACCAATGGCATGGCCTCCCTCCCAACCCAATTTTACTAAAGCCCTGCTGTAGGCACAAACCTTGATCGAGTTCTCTGATGAGCTTATCAAGAAGAAAGAATCAATACCCCATGCCTAGTCTAAAGGCAGAATCTGAGTGGGTCATTTCATGGATGAATCAGTCAATCCCTTAAACCACACTGCAGGCGCCGGCTCTCCAGCAAGGGGTGCCACACAATCCATGAGGGTAACTGAAAATTCCTCCTCACTAGGCAGAGGTAGTTGTGATTATGGGAGCCCTAGCCCATACGTCCCTGAGGGAAGGACACATGGTCATACGTACAGACTCCAGGGCAACCATTGACTGCCTACAGCAAAGCTTACCCAAAGACAACATCTACCTCCTGACCACTGTCCTTAGCATAGCACAAAGGATTCTTGCTTAGGGTAGAAGAAGAATCATAAACTGGATCCCTAGCCACATAGGCATCAGAGGGAATGAGCTTGCTGACAGACTAGCTGACATTGGCAGGGGTATGCCCCCAAATCCCATGATCATAAAACCGAGCCGAAAAATCTTAAGGCAGAAGTGTAATGCCACAGCTCATGCCTTCCTCCTGCAGCTTCACAACGAGAAAACGAGATCCTCCCCCTCAGAATCAGACTAGGTTACCATTGCCCATGGCCGATCATGGAGACAATTGACTATGTAGACAGGTGTTGCGTGCATGCCGAACGCCACATTGGTACATTACTTACAGAATTGTGAGTACACATATTTTATAAGACAGCGTCCGCCCACAACAGCCGCCGGTAAAGATATTATGTCGCATGCTTACATCATGGCGGCAGGAGCGCCTGCTGGCAATCCCGCCACCATGGTAAGCATAGTGTATATATATAGTGTATGTATATAAACATATATATGTATATATATTAATTATGTATTTATATGTGATATATATATATATATATATATATATATATATATATATATATATATATATATATATGTATATGTGTATATATATATATATATATATATATATATATATATATATACATACATATATATATATATATATATATATATATATATATATATATATATATATATATATACATATATCATATCATATCGAGATTTCATATAACATTTAAAATGATGTGTGTTTCTCGTACACATCACTTTTTTGATATATTAATACACATACATACATGCATACAAAACAGCTGTACAAAGAGGCAGACCAATGATATAAATGAAGAGGTTTGTCGATGGTGGGAGAAAATAGACAATTGGTGTAAAGTATTTTTAAAACTAAAAAGAGATAGAACATATTACGTGGAAGGAGGTGACTGAATGGATGCCAATAAAGGACCACTAGACCACTGTGTATATATATATATATATATATATATATATATATATATATATATATATATATATATATAGTAAATGAAATTTTGAAAAAGATAATGAGGCTTTACTAGCCCCGAGATAAGAGCAAAGGTATGGGAGGCAAAAAGTGACCACGAACCCTGCATGGTAGCTGTCGTGAGTGTAGCTCTGTTTTTGTGTCTGTTTAATGGAAACAACTAAGATCAGGCCAGGAAAATGACGTCAGGGGAAACAGCAGTTAGAATTGAGGCTCTTGAAACTAAGGTAGACAGCCTGGTAGTAGAATATTTGAAAATAGGTGAAGAAAACGTAAATTTGAAGGAAATGGCAGGTACCTTGCGCAGGACCACAGCCAGTCAGAGAGCGAATATTAAAGAGTCTGACAAGAAAATAAAAGAACTCACGGGAAAAGTGGAAGAAGTAGAAACCAAGATTGACAACGGTAGTCAAATCGAAGCAAAGAGTCTGCAAGAAAATGTTGAAAAACCGTACAGGAGACAAAGTTAGAAAAGGTACCAATAGCACACACACACACACACACACACACACACACACACACACACAAAAAAAAAAAAAAAAAAAAAAAAAAAAAAAAAAAAAAAAAAAAAAAAAAAATCACACCTCGGGGAACACGTAAGGAATATTGCTAATTTGGCATAAAGTTCTGGCCACACACAAAGAATATAAGAAAATCTGAATAAGAGGAAATATGACTAAAGGTGATAAAGGAAAAAAATAAAGACTAAAAAAGAAAACAATTTTATTTGGAGGATGAGAAGCTTCTAAGCAAAACAAGTCTATCCTTGCAACGAAACAGAATACAAAAAGATTATATAGAAATATTTTATACAAATATAAATGGTTTATCTTCAAAGTTATTAGAACTAGATACTGTAACTGAAATTGATAAACCAGTTGTAATATACATCACTGAATCTAAATTGGACCCACCGTAGACGAAGTAACATTAGGACTCATATACTAAAATATTTGGCGAAAAGATGTAGCAAATGGAAACGGAGCGGGTAGCACTGTTAACAAGAAAAGTAATTATTGTAAAGGAGTTAATTATTAAGCAAGATCCCATGGTAGAACAAAAGGTAACTGAGGTTGAAATATGCAACCACATAAATCAGTGTGGTTACAAAAAATACCAAAAACTAAATCAGGAACGTTAAGGATCCTGAAAGAAGTGAAAACTTTCGGAAACCAATGCAAATGAAATTCTTGTAATGGGATTCTATTAGCAAAACTGGGATTGTTTCGAAATGTAACAGATCTTACCAGGGTAAGAGGGCTAGATAGACCGTCTATGCTTGACCTAATATTTACAAAGCATAAAGATAATATAAATGATATGGAGTACTGTCCTTTAGGAAAGAGAGAGGACAGTACCCTCTAAACTCTTCTTTAACTACATTATTAAAAGTAGAGATCAAATTAGCGCCATCAAAGACAATAAGATCGTTTATACTAAGAGGGAGGAAATGTGCGAAATGCTTAATGAGAAATATCAGTCAGTGTTTGTTCAATACCCATACTCTGAAATAGAAAGTAATCATGCAAACGAAAATCGGAATATCAAAAACATCACACACACAAAACAAATAAGAAACAAAAGACCTAAAAGGGTTAGACAAAACAAAAGCAGAGGGACCAAATGGGATTTCTAATTGGGTTCTTATAGAAAGTGCCAAAGAATTATTCATTCCTTTATTGTTAAT
Organism: Penaeus monodon; assembly: GCF_015228065.2. Classification (NCBI taxonomy): domain Eukaryota; kingdom Metazoa; phylum Arthropoda; class Malacostraca; order Decapoda; family Penaeidae; genus Penaeus; species Penaeus monodon. The sequence continues at coordinate 35,136,552 of NC_051401.1, read as the reverse complement.
ATTCCAAAATTCAGTGAGACCAGGAAAACTACCAAATTTTTGTAGCGGCGACAGACAAAACCCTCCACATTAGGGACCAGTGTCATTAACCAGTGTAATATGTACGATGTTAGAAAGGATAATTAGGAAACAGTGGGTTGAATTACCTGAATACACAATATGATATCAATTAAGCACTTTTGGTTTTAGGGAGGTAAGGTCATGTGCAGCAAATCTCCACTGTCTTTGTAATAGATTTTCTGAAATACTACAAGAAAGAGACGGCTGGATGAATTATATATACCTAAGACTTTAAAAATGCATTTAATGAGGTGTCTCGTAGAAGCCTATTGTTAAATTTAGAATACCTTCGTGGATTGAAAGACAATTCCTCGAAAGACTTCCTACATGAAAGACATATAAGCACAGTAATTGTAGGGAAGCTCTCCACATGGAGATGAGTAATTGAGTACTTCAAGGATCGGTCTTGGTGCCTATTATGTTTACTAATTTAATCGATTTAGGGTCAAACTTGGATTCCGGTAGTTGTCTGAATATGTCTGAAGACCACATAAAAAATCCAAAAAGGATAATAGACGACGTCTCATCCCAATGCCCCCAAAGTGAGAACTTATTAATGTGGCGTTGTACTTGGAAATGGAATTCAGTCAGTCAATGTAGCTTACGCCGACGGGGGCGCATAGACGCATCCACCCTTCCAGCCACGGGGGTCCCTCATGGCGAACCGCCAGGCAGGGACTCGGTCCATCTGTAACTCCTCGTGACAGGTCTGGTCGATCTGTTAGCCACGACTTCTTAGGTCGTCCCCATGGGCCTCTTCTAACCAGGATTGTCTCGTCTGGAAACAACCTAATGGGAGGGCCATTCACAGGGAAACGAGACACCCTAATGGTCTCAATACGGTAAGTTGGATTATTCAAGTAACAGGTTCAATACCGGTCTCATATATATATATATATATATATATATATATATATATATATATATATATATATATATATATATATATATATATATATATATATATATATGTATATATATATATATATTCTAACATATATGCCTATATATATACATACACATATATGTATGTTTATATATATATAGATAGTGTCAGGGTTCGACTTGTAAAAAAGGCGAAAGGAATCAGAACGGTCAAGGTCAACGGAAAAACACCAGAGGAAACATACAGAAAGGTTTACTGTTAAAGGCACTAAGTTACACTACACATATACATATAAGCAAATATGTACAATCAGGAGCGTGGAGGAGAGAGAGAGAGGATCCAACGGAGCAGGCGAGGTCACATGGCGGAAGGGAGCACACAAGTCAGAAGTCACGAGACAACTGCTGATTTTTTGGCTGGTGCTCCTTTTATTTGCCGCGCCGATGTATAGGCCCGATACCCTCGTTCCCCACGAGGCATAGGAACCAATCGGGAAGGACCTAATCCCGCCTCACAGAGTGAGGTAAACATCGGCGAAGGTCCAGAGTAATCTCGCAGTTGTGACATATCTCCCTTCTTTCTTTAAAATAATCTTCCAAGAATTGGAGATTATTTTGAGAGAGCCACAACTGCGAGATGCCTACACCGAGGCCCTAGGACCTGCCCTTCCGTCACCCACACTCTCCCGGCGATCACGGTCCTGCCTTCTGTCGGACTTGGTGTACCATTGCTCCTCCACCAGTCCCTCTACTCCCGGTATCTTCTCCGGCGCCTCCTCTGTTGGCAGCTCCTCGGCAGGCAGCTCCTCCGGCATGTCCTCGGCAGGCAGCTCCTCCGGTAGTCCGTTGCCCACCAGACCCTTGGGCGAGCCTCCCACGACAACTGGTCGTTCGGGTGCATGTCTCGCACTCACCAGTTGCTCCTCCTGCGCGTCCACGGCAGGCAGATCACCTGATGGTCCGATGCCCACCAGATCCTTGGTCGGACATCCCACGCCAACTGGTCGTTCGGGCGCACGTCCAGCACCCACCAGCGTCCTGGGCAGGCGACGACTCATCCGGTAGCTCTTCCGACAGCTAGATGTTCACCATATCCTTGGACAGGCATCCCACGCCAAATGGTCGTTCGGGTGCACATCCCGCACCCACCAGTTTTACAAGCGGACATGCAACAGCGGCTAACTCCTCCGACTTACGTGCAGTCGCTGGCGTGGTTTTCACCGTCGGCTCAGGCTTCCTCGACCGCGCCTGCTTCTTCCGACGGCCGTTCCCCGGGAGTCTCCTACGCTTTTGTCCGTCGCCGACAGGATTCCCGCTGTAATGGGTCCTTGGGCAGACGGATCGCGTCCAGGTGCGACTCCGTGGTCAGTCGCTCCCCTGGCCGGCGTTCTACTCCCAGGATTTGAGATTCCCGGACGACGTGCTGCCTCGCGTAAGGAGGGCCAGAGCAAGGCCAAAAGCGGGGACCCACGTTCCTCCATAGCGCTTGCTCTGCCTCCCGACGCCTGTCCTCTTCGCAGTTAACTGCGACGCTGCTCTTCCCACAGCTGCCTCTGTATCTCCCGTTTCCGGTAGTACAGGGCCAGCTGCTCGCGTCTGATCCTCTCCTGCTCCTGTATGTAGTGTAAAAAGGCCATGCCTTCAAGGCCCAGCAGTTCACCTTCCTTCACGTAGTTCCTCATGGTGCCGTTTTCCAGACCGTCTGATCCTGGCAAGGTCGCCAATGTCAGGGTTCGACTTTATAAAAAAACGCAGGAATCAGAACGGTCAAGGTCAACGGAAAAACACCAGAGGAAACATACGAAAAGTTTTACTGTTAAAGGCACTAAGTTACACAACACATATACATAAGCAAATATGTACAATCAGGAGCGTGGGGGAGAGGGAGAGGATCCAGCGGAGCAGGCGAGGTCACATGGCGGAAGGGAGCACACAAGTCAGAAGTCACGAGACAACTGCTGAAGCATAATTTTTGGCTGGTGCTCCTTTTATTTGCCGCGCCGATGTATAGGCCCGATACCCTCGTTCCCCACGAGGCGTAGGAACCAATCGGGAAGGACTTAATCCCACCTCACAGAGTGAGGTAAACATCGGCGAAGGTCCAGAGTAATCTCGCAGTTGTGACAGATAGATAG
>NC_051401.1:35115972-35118472 GCF_015228065.2 Penaeus monodon | reverse complement strand
GCCACTTTTCCTGCATGACTCTGTTGGCAGTTTCTTGCCATCCCTGACAGCCTCCCTTAGGAGGGCTAGGTGCCAGGGGTTCTTTGCCCTCGGAATTGTTTTCGGCACATGTTTACTCTGTAGCTGACCTCCCTAATCTCGTCGTTAAAGTGCCAGAAGTCTTTCTGACTCCTGGACCCAGGCCGAGTTTTAGGTATGGTCAGTGAGGTTGCTTGATCAATGGCATTTACAAGTCTGCCTTCAAGTACTTCCATATTTACACTTTGTGGGGGTTCATTGCATCTCAGACAGCGGGCCAAGGCGTTCTGAAACGCCTGCCAGTTGGCCTTATCTGTTTTTCATCTTGGATTCGGTCGTGGCATTTCGGCTGGGGCACCATCCACGAAGGTAGTTATAGTGCCGTAATGGTCACTTGTGACGGTCTCATCGACGCACCAGCTAAGCAGATGTCTAAGCTCCTACAGTTTGGCTGGCTGTACACATTGTACAGTTTGAGGGGCTCCCCAGCAAGAGATTCAACATCGTCTCCACAGTGCGGAGCAAGGGATTGTTGCTCTGACAAGGGTGATCAAGCCTCTCTTGCCATCAATGTGTGGCAGCATGAAGACATGATACCCTGAGAAGTGAACAGGTCTCGCTGTTAATGTCTCCTGGAGCATGTCAATGTCAACGTCAATGCTCCTTGATTGCACTGGAGGATGGCATTCCTTGCAGATGTTCCACTTTAGTATACTTAGATTGTGTGTCATGATGTTACTTGGTGATAGTTACATCAGAGACATCGTCGTATTCAGATTGACTTGTGTCAGAATCTGACAACACCATTGCGAAGTCCTCGCTGCTTGAGAGTTCTTTGTCTGTTGTCAGGCTATCCCTGGGTCCACTGGTAGGTGGAGAGCCTTTGGTAGCTCTGACTTTGGTTGGTTGGGCTTTTCTCTCAGGCTTTTTCTGTGTGTTTTTCTTTGCTGGCCTTGCCAGGGCAAGGTCAGCGTGTTCTGGCTCTGGCTGCACAGATTCAGCCTGGTTTGGCTCTGCCTGTGAGGGCATGTCCTCGGTTGGAGTGGGAAGGGGAGTCTCGTCCTGGGGTGAGGGTGGGGCTGGTTCGGCTCTCTCCAGCTTCCTTCCCTTCAGGACTGCGACAGTCTGGGTCATTGCCGTCATGGTGACCGTGACTGCCTTCTCAGCCTCTTCACTCGACCTCCTCAGGGCTGTTGATACTGCTGTGACTACAGCAGTCAACAAGAGAGTCATATCTTCCTCATCAAAGAGATCTTCATCTCTTGGGGAGGGTTTTGTAGTGGTCTTTGAACCTTTATTCCAGTGGTTCTTCTGCACTTTTTTCATTGTCAAACTCCTTTTTGTTGGAGATATCCAGTGTCGGCTGGGGGGCGGCTTCCTTCCTCTTAGGAGGTTGGGGGCCTTTTCACTTTTGTTCTTTCGCCAGACATAGTTTCCTGGGGAGCAGGAACAAAGTCTGGTCACTTTTTGGCAACCTCTTGTTGCGCTGAGGGCCTCCTCTTTCCTGACAGAGCAAGCCAGGCTCCAGGCGTGATGCCTTTTGGCACAGTTGGGACATTTGGCTGTTGTATCCCTCTTTTCCTCTTTGTATGCCTTGAGGCACACCTCAGTGTTGTGTACCTTACTACAGACACCCCATTTAGGCTTGGCTGTGCAGCTAGCCTGGTGGTGACCATATTTTTTGCACTTGAAACACCGAAGTGGATCAGGCACATATGTTTTGAGGTTTTAGGTGCCCCAGTTACCCAGATCAATGGTAGTGGCTGGGGCACCTTTCATGGTCACCAGGACTTGCCTGGTTGGAGTCTTCCCTTTCGACATTCGGGAAGTCTCCCTTGTCCTCGGGATTCAGTGGTGAGAGACTTTCCTTCCATCATTCAGTTCCTTCGTTTCCTGCAGGAAACTCAGGGTATCTTGATCTTTGGGCATGATGATCATGCCCTTATCTCTGGCAATCAGGATCGACAGCCGGATTTTACGTTGCATCTCCAAAGCCCTGACCAGTTGGTAGGCATTATTTAGCTGGCACTTTGAATTGGGAGAAATGCCTAGGAGATCCAGACTCTCCCTCAGAGTCCGTCTCCGGCCTTGGACGTTTCGGCCCACCCTTTCGGCTTTGGGGCTTGCTCATGGGGGCAGCAGCTGATTCGGCTGTTTCAGCTTATGCTCCCCTCTCAGTCAGGGAGGTCGTCTGAGGGGAACTCAGAGACCTCCCTGGCTCGGGTGCAGGCCTGGAGAGGCCAGCATGAGAGTCCATCTGTTGGACAATCTGATGGACAAACATATTGTTTTGGGATGGTTTTTCTGTCTTGTCCATCTTTTCAGCAGGCGTGACAGAGTCATCCTGTGCATGGGGTTTTCTCTTGCCACCAGGAGGCACACATGGCTTCAAGGTGGCTGCCGTGGTCTGGGCCTTGCATGGTTGTCATAGCTACAGGGTGTATTCATTCACAGCATCGCTCAACCTCCAGGACTCCTATCT
>NC_051401.1:35108472-35110972 GCF_015228065.2 Penaeus monodon | reverse complement strand
GTGTCTCAGTGCTCCATGATAGCAACTACCTCTGCCTGTAGTGAGGAGGCGTTGTCTGTACCCTCATGGATTTTGTGGCACCCCTTGCTGCAAAGCCGGCCCCTGCATGGGGGTCAAGGGATCGACCGATCCGTCTGTGTAATACGTTCGGCTCCCCGGAGGGGTGATGGTTGCAATGACCCTCTGGGTTTCTGCCTTTAGGCTAGGCGACAATATCACTCTTTTTGTTTGCCAGTCTCATGCCCGAGAACTCTATCGAGGTTTGTGCCCCCGGCGGAGCTTCGACAAAGCAGGGTGTGGGGAGTCCATGCCCTTGGCCAGTAGTGGTTCTTTGAGCTGATGGCGTATTAGCACCCTGGCTGTGTGAGACAGCCCGGAGTTGTTTTTCAAACAGCTCGTTATCTTGTTCTAGGCGTCTGACTATTTTGTGTTTAGGCTTGTGTTCCTGGGAGCCTGGATGACCTTTTATATAGAATTGTGCTGCCGTTAGATGAATTCGTGAGGCCAAGGGGAGAAGGTTTGTCTACACTAGGAGGTTGAGGACCTTCGCCCACCTTGGGGCACCCCGAATGACCCTGGCGGCTTCGTTTTGGAGTGTCTCCAATTGGTCTTTATATTTTCTCTTGAGGGCCCAAACAGAGCGAGGGAGGCATAGTCTTTCAATGGGCCTGACAGCATGTACTTAGAATGATCTTAGTACTCTGTGTCTGGCCCTATGCGTCTTCCACTCATTACTCTTTATGACAGACAGTCTTGCCTTTGTTCGGTCAAGCAGGTACTGGACCTCCTGGCGGAAGGAGAGGGTCCGGTCTATCCTTACCCCAAGGTACAGGTATTCCCGAAACCCACTCCAAGTCCATTCCCTGGATTTTCAGACTTGTGCCTTGAACTCTCTGTCTCAGAGCCATGGCTTTGGATTTGGCTGCAGAGATCTTTAGTCCTGTCCTGCAACAAATCCTCGGATACCCAAGTCCAGACAACGCTGGGCTTTGTTTAGGCAGTGTGGTCTAGTGGAGATGATAGCAAAATCGTCTGCATAGGAGATGATCTTGCACCCACTGGGAGGTTTATGTTGAGGATACAGGACATAGTGTGTTAAAAAGGGCTGGACTGAGAACCCCACCCTGTGGCGTTCCATTTTTCTAGTGGCATGTGCTGTGATAGGTGACCTTTGGGAAATTTTACTCGGCTGTTCTATTCGTAAAGTAGTCACCTATCCAAGCCAAAAAGCTTACCTCTGATTCCTTTTTGGATCAGGCTCTCCTGAATGGCAAGAGGACTTGCCAATTCGAAAGCCTTCTCCAGGTCAGGAATACTGCCACAGATGCGCCGGTTTATTGTGCTCAAGAGCGTTGCTATGCTGTGCGCTGTGCTCATTTCCCCTGGTGAACCCTGGAGGTGTTCGTGTGGGGCTCCCATTTTCCATTGGAGCCGGTTCAGTACCATCCTCTCGGCAGTCTTGGCCAGACAGCTGAGGAGAGAGATGGGGCGGTACTTCCCCGGCTCCTTTGGTTTAGGGATGGGTACTATGGTAGCCCTTTTTCCCGCTCTGGGGTCGAGTGGTAGTTTCCCAGGACGTGTTGTTGAGTTGCAGGAATGCAAGCTCACCTTCCAGTCCCAGGCGGGAGATGATGGGGTACGAGATCCCGTCATCGCCCGGGGCTGAGTTGCAACTGGCTTTGTGTGCATCTCTTAGTTCCCTCAAGAAAAGATAACGTCTGAGTTATCGGGTTCGGCTGCCCTTTCTCTGATGTGAGCAAGTCTGTCTGGTTGTAGGCGTTCTTGTCTTGGCCTCAGTTCGGGTGGCAGACTGTCGCTGCTCGTTCTCGCAGAGAACTCTTGCGCCAGTCTGTTGGCCTCTGCCTGGGGTCGTGGTCGTGCATCTCGGGGCTGAGCGGCTGGTGGGTCGCTTGACCCGTTGCCATAGCTCTGAGAGGGTGGTACGGTGATCGAAAGACTCACACCATTCCAGCCACTTTTCCTGCCTCACTCTGCTGGCAGTTTCCTTGGCACCTCACCGCCTCCCTTAGGAGGGCTAGGTTGTCGGGGGTTCTTTGCCTTCGGAAATGTTTTCGGCACATGTTTACCCTGGGGTTGACTCCTAATCTCGTCATTGAAGTACCCGGCGTCCTTGTGACTCCTGGGACCCAGGCCGAGTTTGGGGATGGTCAGTGAGGCTGCCTCATCAAAGGGATTTACAAGTCTGGCTTGTAGCACTTCCACATTTTCGTCTGTGTGGGTCATTGCTTCTCAGACAGCGGGGCCCAAGGCGCTCTGGAACGCCTGCCAGTTGGCCTTGTCTGTTTTCCATCTTGGGTTCGGTCGTGGTATTTCGGCTGGGCCACTATCCATGAGGGTTGTTATAGTGCCATAATGGTCACTAGGACCCGGGCTCATCGACACGCCAGCCAATCCTCTCACCAGAGTCGCAGTGGCCAGGGTTTAGGTCTAGGACCCCTTTTCTCACATGCGTTGGCTCCTGGCTGTTGAGGAGAGCGAT
>NC_051401.1:35075972-35103472 GCF_015228065.2 Penaeus monodon | reverse complement strand
CGCCTGGGCGAGGACGAGTGGACGTTGAGGACGGATAGATGAAAGACCAGGAAGAAGAGGGCCCAAACCCAAAAGGATTAATTCGAGGACAGTGCGCACGAGACGGCAGTGCACGCGAGAACGAAACGAGTTACCCCTTGTGGCAAATCAAATGGCCCCTCGAGAGCTAGGCCACTCGTGGTCCTGCCACTGGAGCTTCCTCTTTGAGGTGCAGGACCTGAGCTCCCTCTCTGAGGTGATACAGCCTTTGGGTGGCTGTCTCACTGGAGAGGGAGGAAGGAAGAGTCCTAACAATGATGCCTTTCTTGTACGGGAAGAGCATCCTCTCTGGTCTCTCCCAGGGTTACACCTACCCACGTGTTTGCCTGCGTACGACCCTGTGCCCTGTGGAGAGGGGAGTCAACCGATCAAGTCAAATCGGCTGTTTCCTTGGGGGAAGTTAAGGCCCCAAGCAGTCAATGTTGCCTTTGGGGCACTCACGCTGGTCCCGTAAAGGGGCCCGGTTTACAAGGGCCCCTTTTAGCTGCATAAAACCCTCTTAAAACCCCGGGGCTGTTAGGCATTATTTCAAACGAATAGATTCCTTTTGTTTGGACTCCGTGGTAGGGGGGGGGGTGGGGAGGAAAAATAACTGTTTATTTCATATAAAAAAGTTTCTACAAACCTCCCCAAAAAAATAGAGAAAAATTTGATGACAAAACCATGAAAGGGCCCCAAAAACCCCGCGGGCACTTTTAAGCCATACATGGTTTATAGCCCAGAACCAACCCAAAAAGGGCGACCCAAAACCCACCCAAAACGGGAGACAAACTCGGAAGGGAGAGTCGGGAAACCCCCTAGGCGTTCCCCCCCGTTCAAGGTTCCCTCTAAAAAGCCCATCCAAAAAATTTTCCTGGTGACCCCAAAAAGGAGCCCAAATCACTTCCCTTGTCTGTGAAAACTGGGGTCCCTTCAAACCTAAGACCTTATGTGCCGGGCCCCACCTTTTTTCCCTTTAAGTCCCAAAAAGAAAACGGTAAACCCCCCAGGCTAGCGGGAAGGGCCCAAACCCTAAATTTGTGTCTGTAGAAGGGTTGAAAATTTTAAAGGGCCCAAAGGGGGACCCCAAAGGGCCAAAATGCCCCAAACCCTGTCCCAAAAGGGGGAAACCAACCCCTTTAAACCTTTGGCTTGCTTTTCCGGAAAAAAACGGCCCTCAGGGCAACAAAGGGGTTGCAAACAGACTTCGTTCCTGTCCCAGTCTGGGGACAAAACAAAGAAAAAAGGCTACCCGCCCTCCGACCATATAAGAATTGCGGGAAAAAGAACCACGGGAAAAAAGGTTTTAAAAAGACCCTTGCAAAAGCCCTCCCCAAGAAAACGAAAATCCCCCCTTTTTTTGACAAAGGGATTTTTACTTCCTTTTGGGACTGCTATGGGACACTGCGGTAGCAATAGCTTTGGGGAAGCCCTAGCGAAGAGGGGGAAGGAAGTTAGTCATCGGTCGCCATAAACCCGGGACTATTGCAACCTGAAAGGGAGGAAGCTGAACAGACCCAAATTTAAAAGGCCATAGCCCCCCACCCCGGGATGAGACCCCCCTTTCCCCACCCCAAACCCCGGGCCCTCCCCTTTCACAGGCAGAGCCAAAGCGGCTGAATCTATGCAGCCATCCCAAAAACCAAGCTGCCCTTTACCCAGGTAAGTCGAAAAGGAAAAGGGCACACGAAAAAGGGCCTAAGTGAGAAAAGCCAAACTCACAAAAGTCGGGAAGCTACTAAAGGCTCTCCACTTCCCAGGGGGACCCCAGGAAAACCCGACAAACGGGCCCAAAAAAACCAATAAGATCCTCAACCACGATGGCTTCCACAATGGATTTTCAACCCCCGTTATAACATTTTCTGAACCCCTAATACAAAAACATTTTTGGGTTTTTGAAACCCCCGGGCCCCACCAAGAAACCCTAGGGACACATAATCTAAGATACAAAGGGGAAACATCTATGGCTTTTCAAAACAAAGAACCCCCATCCTCCCACCCCCCAATATTTAAATCAAAGGAAAACACTGACATTGTCCCCCCAAACGAGCATTTTACAGAAGGGACTGTTTTGCTTCTCGGGGTTTTAAATGCTTCTTTGCGCCAACCCACCAGCGGGCCAAAAGAGGCTTTGATAAACCCGGGGCCCGAGAAAACAAATCCCTTCCCTCTCCCAATAGCTAATGTACCGCATTTGGGGAAAAAAGATGTTGAATCTCTTACTGTTGAATTCCCCCTTGCCGGGGGCCCCCTCAAGGTACAATGTGTAAAAGCAAACCCCATGCTGTGGGAGCTTAGACACCCAGCTAGGGTTTTGTGCTACTCCCACCCTCAAGACCGAGTGACCCTTTTAGGGGGGGGGGCCTTCAATCCCGCCCCCAAACCCCATCCGGGCTCCCTGAAAGGGGCACCAGATGCAGCAAGCCACCCACTTTGGCCAATAGCTAAAATTTTCCCGAAAATTCTTTCCCTTCTCAAAAAAGCCAAGACCCCAATCCCACATCAGGGAAAGGGTCCAGCCCTTTTCCCTTGGCCAAAGCGGCTTTGGGGGAAAGGGGAATCAGAGGGTTTTGGGGAAAGGGAACTGTCACAAAGTACAAATGGCACTGTTACTACCCCATGGATGCTGGCCCACCCCAAATAAAACCCAACCAAATCAAAGATGGAAAACAGACAAGGCCAATTTACAAGCCTTTCAGGTTTTCCCTTTGAGCCCACTTTTTTAGATGAAATTTGAACCCCACAGAGTGAAAATGTGGAAGTGTTTGAACCCAAAGACATACCCAGTTCCTAACCAAGCAGTTTCCCCAGACTATACCTGAAACTCGGGCCAGGGTTTGGGGAGTTAAAAGAGGGCCTTTTCTTTAAGGGACGAGATTAAGGAAGTCCCCCCAACAAGTGAACATATGCAGAAAAAAATTTCCCAAAAGGCAAAGAACCCCTGGGCAACCTAGCTCCCCCAAAGGGAAGCAGGGATGCCAAGGAACTTTTTGTGGGTGAAGTGGGAGATAAAACGGGGGAAACCGGGGCCGGGCCCCCCAGTAATTTTAAGGGAAAGGGGGCAGTCCTTGTGGTCCCAGTTGCTGTTTGGGGGTTTCTGCGGGAGGATGGGGGAATTTTGTTTCTCTTTTTGGGGCTCTGGGGCCCTTAAAATTACCCGGCGCTGTGTAAACGCGCAGGGAACGAGGGGGGCCCCACGGTCCAATGAGCGGGGGGGCCCCAATGGCGGGGAAACCTGTTTGGACCCAACCTGGGAAACTCACTAAACCCCCGGGTTGCGGGGTCGTGCTGCTACAAACTGTCAAAAGTCGGGGAAGGAAAAGGGCCGGGGAAATTTTTGAGCCCTTTTTAAACCGGCAAACCCCCACCCTTGCAGAGCTGGGGCCCAAGGGGGTCAGGGGGGCTACTATCTGCTCAACCCCGGGGTTGCACACCCCACAAACCCTCAATCAGACTTCTACATTCGAAAAAGGGAAGTTTAAAACCCAAAAACTCGGGTTTTTTTCCCAAAGGGAAAACAAAAAAAAAAACTAAAAAAAAACAGTTTTTTTTCCCAAAAAACCCCCAAAGGTCCTGAGGGGGATTTTCAAAACCCAATCTTTTTCCCCACCAGGACGGGCAGGTGACCCTTGCTTTTTCCTATAATTCACACCAAGTCCTGAAAACTTCCACCAAAACCCCAGAGCTGGAAGAGGAACCCAGGGGAAGTACTTCCCACTTCCTCCTCAGCTGTCGGGGCCCAAGAGGGCCCAAGAAAATGGTACAACCCGACCCCAAATAAAAAAATGGGACCCCCAAAATGAACACCTCCAGGGGTTCAAAAAGGGGCCTGAGGAAACCAACACCAGCAAAACCCCTCCCTTTTAAAAGCAAAACCAGAAAACTGTCACATTTGTGGTAGTTTTTCCCTAGCCCTTGGGAGAAGGTTTTGAATTAGAAAAGTCATCAGGGGGAAAAGTTTTGGGGTTTTTGTATAGGGGGATTTATTTCAGGAAAAAAAACACCCCAAAAGTCCCCTTATTGCGGGGCCCTTTGCTACTAAAAAAACGGAATGCCACAGGGGAGGGTCCTAAGCCCAAAGCCCTTTTTCAAAAACCCTTTAACGCCCCTCATCCCAAAAACAAAAACCTCCCATGGGGGTGAAAAAAAACATTCTATGCAACGATCTTGCAATCTCTCCACGGGAAACCACACTGCCTAAGTAAACCCAACGTTTTTTGGACCTTGTATCTAAAGGAGTGTAGAGGATGGGACAAAGATCTTGCACCCAAAATTCCAAAGTTTGTGGCTCTGAGAAAAAAAATTTTCAAGGAAAAAGGCCCCTGAGAATCCAGGGAAGGGCCCAAAAGGGGTCCGGGCCCCTTCCAAATATTTGGGGGTAATGTTTGGGCCGGGAAACCCCTCTCCTTTAAAAAGGGGGTCCTGTCCTTGGTTGACTAAACCCCAAAGCAAGAACTTTTTTTCAGGGAGAGCAATGACTGGGAACACACGGGAAAGCTAGCCATAAATTTTTCAAAGTCATTTATGTACATGCCATCCTTCCCAATGTGGACATGTTTCTGTCCCCCGGATTGCCCCCCCAAAAAAAAGTTTAAAAATTAAAAAGAAAAAATAGAACATTTTAAAAATGTTCTGGGTTTCCCCCAAAAGGGGACAAGGGCCCTAAACCCTTTCCCTCATGGAAGAAAAACCCTTCCCCCCCCGGGGGGACTCACAATTGAAAATGGCAGCTCAGCCTTTCAAAAGGTCACCCCAAACTCCCAGGAAACAAAAACAGAGATAAAAAATCCCCTCAGACCCCATAGAAAAATACCCAAAGCTGTTTGAAAAACCAATTTTCTGGCTCTCTCAAAAAGCCAGGATTTGGGTTGAATGCTATCAGCTCAAAAAAACGAGCCCTGCTTTTGGGCAAAAACCCCTCGATCGAGTTCTCTGTTATGAGCGTCAAAGAGAAAGAATCAATCCCCCATCCCTTTGTCCAAAGGGGGGGAAGCCTTTTCATTTCCTCCGGGTTTTTAAAAAAACCTATTTCCCGGGATGGATCAGACTTCCCTTTAAAACCCCCCACTGCAGGCGCCGGCTTCAAAACAAGAGAGCCACACAACCCGGGGCGGTAACAGACAATGCCTTCTCACTACGGGCGGGAAAGTTGCGCAGGGGGAGGGGGGGGGGGCCCCATTTCCACTCTCCTGGGGGGAAAAAACATATGGTAAAAAATTATAATTCCAGGACACCCACTGATTTGTCGACAGAAAAAAGCTTACCCAAAGAAAAATCTACCTTCTGACCAGTCCTTAGCATAGCCCAAAAGGATTCTTGCTCAGGGTAAAAAAAAATCAAAAAAAGGAAACCCCTAGCCACATAGGCATCAGAGGGAATGAGCTTACTGACAGCCTAGTTAACATTGGGGGGGTTTATGCCCCCAAATTTTATGATCTAAAAACCGAGCCGAAAAAATTCCCCTTTAAGGGCAGAAGTGTAATGCCACCCGCTCATGCCTTCCTTTCCCGCAGTTACAGAGAGAAAAAAGGATCCTCCCCTCGGGCCCGATGGTTTCTCAGATGCCACAGGCTATGAAGCCAAATAGCACTCTCTGAAGCAATCCCAAAAGGGTACTGAAATTTATTCTTTACAGAATTTAAAACTAGGTTTATCATTTCCGGGATTTGGGAGATCATAGGAGATAATTTACTATGCAGGGCAGGCGTTGCAAGCATGTGGCGAGCCGAATGCCCGCTGGTACTTTATTTTTTAAAATTTTTCACACAATTTTTTGGGGATAGGGCCGCCCACCCCAAAACCCCCGCGCACCTGCCGCCCTTGGGTTACACATGACGGCAGGTGCGCCTGCTGAAAAATTTCCCCCCACCACCCCGGTTAAGCATAGTATAACGGGGATAGAACCCCCAAATTTCATTGGCTTTTCAGGGGGATTGATTTCTGGGATTCCCGGGTTGCCTTTTTTTTCTGAGGGGTTTGGGGAAAACCCCAAATATAAAACCAACGACCGGGCCCCAGTTTAAAACCCGGGTAATGGGCCCCGCGGAGGTTACGGTTCCGCCCACCCCGGGGGGGCGAGGGGCCCTTGGACCCCCCCTTTCCGCCCCTGGTAGCTTAGCCAACTCTCTGAGGGCCCAGGGCATTTCGGGATAAATAGTGACCGTTCCACCCGGAGGAGCAGTTTTGCACAGCTGCAGGAAACATTGGGGGGGGGGGGCGAGGGTTTAGGTCAATTTGGGTCCGTCTGGCTACAAATATTGCTCCAAGTGGAAAACGGGCCCCATGGTCCCTGGTTTCCCGAAATAGAAATTTTCCACATCCTGTAGAAATTTTCCAAAAACCTAATTTTCTCGGGCCCCCTTTCCCGCGCCTCCCCTCGAGGCCCCTTTAAAGGGGGACCCCAACAGGTGGCCATCTTGTTTTTGTGCGTCGTCCTGGGGCACCCTTTTGGTGCTCTTCCCGGCGTCCTCATCCTCCCGGGCCTTGGGGTAAAACTGTCCGTCCTCGGGAAATTTCCCCGTCCTCGAAAAAGGGCTCGCACAGGGCCCCCCTTGACTTCAGGGTTCGTCTAAGGGCCTTCCCCGTGTCCTGGGGCCCCCGGGCCCAAAATCGGTGGCGCCTCGTTTTACAAAGTCCTCACAGATTTTGTCCAGGTCCTTTTTTCGCATTTCCCCAAAAGTCCTTATAATCCTTTTATCCGGAATCTACGGGGGGTCGGGGCAGGGGCCGGGATCTCCCGGGGGGGTGAAACCTGGCTAAAGAGCTCCTGGAGTTGGGCCGGATTGCAGGCGTCCGCCAGGCGTCGCCCCTTTTCCCCGCAAATTTTGGGGCCCCTTTGGGCCCCGCGGCAAAGGTGCTGGTTCGCTGGGTTCCCGGGGGGTTTGGCAGGCAAAGCCCCTCCACTACACGGGGGGGGCCCTTAAACCTTTTTGACGAAAATCTCGGGCCCCCGGGCCTATGGCGTCTTCCTGACGTCCTTTTCCCCCGGCATCCTAAAGGGGACCGGAACTTTTTAAGCAGGTTTTTCCTTCCCGGGGCCGTTCCCGGGCCACCCAAATATATAGTGGAGAACCGAATTTTAAAACGTAAGGGCCGAGTAAAGAGAAAAAGAAAGGCAACAGAAAGAAGGGGTGTTTTCTACCACTAGCCGGGTTTTTTTTTTAAAAAAAGGGGTTTTTTTTAAAGTTGGTTTTTAGTTTATTTTCGTTTTTTTTTTTTTCATTTTTTTGTTTTACTTTTTTAAAAAAGTAAAGAAGAAAAAAAGAAGAGGGGGGACTCAGTAGCGGTCCGGAAAGACCTGCTTTTTCTATCAACCCCCCTCTGATAAATGAGAGAGAAAAAGGGAAAAGACCAACGGCCATCCGCGAAGATATATTTAAAACCCCAGTCGTCCCACAAAAGGGAAAAAATAGATGTAACTTTTACATCATGTTTTGAGCCATCGTCAAAAACAGACGCTTGTATGCAGTGTGGGGTGACAGCTATTTTTAAAGAGAGAGAAAACAAAAGTGACCTCACCAGAGAATTTAAACATAAACACAATATTAGCGGGCACTAAACAAAACTGAAGTAAAATTAAACCAAAGCTAGCTATTTACAATTTTTTTCAAAATACCCCATTGAATTTTAACATAAAAATTTATATGCGGGCCCGAAAATTTTCGCCTGAATGAAAAGGTGACATAAAAAAAAAAAAATCCCCCAAATTTTTACAAGCAAATCTTCTCGGGGGCAGAAACTGAACTGGCCCAGGTACATGTTTTCTTTTCACGTCCCAAATTCCCAAAAAAACTCAATTTAAAGGGGGGAACCTAAACCCCAAAACCATATATGACCCGAAGCGACTTTGACCAGGAATATAAATAACCCGGGTCTCTTTTGCTTTTCTGTAATGGGCGCCCGCAAAAATTTTTATAAGGATATTTTTTTTTTAAATTTTCACGAATACACAAACGCTTTGGGGGGCCCAAAAAAAGCAAGCGGGCTTTTAAGGGGGGGAGAAAGGTTGATTAAAAAGCGAAAAATGATTCTACTTTTAAAACCCCAGGGCCTACATTTAAATTTAAAGGACGTTTAAACCCCGGGGCACACCGACTCAAAGGGAGCCGAACGAACGAAAAAACTTCGGCGTTTACGGGAACCCCCGGGGGAAAAAATCGGGCAATTCTGGGGCCCCTTGTATGGAGGAAGATACTACGCTATATTAAAATTTAAAACAATTTTAAATTAAAAATTTTACAAAGCTTCGCTTTTAGCGCCAATAGAAAAATGGGCACCCCAAAAAGCAAATTTTAACCAAAAGCATGGTTAAATTTCCCCAAGGGGTAAAAAAAAATAAAACCAAAAACAAAGGGAAAACCCCGCATTTATCAGACCCCTCCCCCGTCGCCCACCCACCGGGAAAAGAAAATGAGGTCAGGTCATGACGGGGAAAAAGACCTTTTTTCTTCCCAAGTGACCCCGGGAAGCGAAAGAAAAGGTA
The DNA here is from genome assembly GCF_015228065.2 of Penaeus monodon. Classification (NCBI taxonomy): domain Eukaryota; kingdom Metazoa; phylum Arthropoda; class Malacostraca; order Decapoda; family Penaeidae; genus Penaeus; species Penaeus monodon. Next base: position 35,094,972 of record NC_051401.1, on the reverse strand, counting down.
ACTGGCAGGTCGGGGCGGGGGGGAAGGGAAAAAAGAAATGAAAATTCCCTGATAAAATTTAAAATCACGAATTTCGTTAAACGTTGCGTTTTAAAAAAATAAAATCTCTAAAAAAAAGAGAAAAAAAAATTAATTACTTTAAATAACGAACGATATTCCCTGTTTATTTGACACATTAAATTGATTTGCCCCGGAAAAAGCGATTGAGGTGGAAAAAAAATGGAGAAAGTGCCATTTGCTGTCATTTGCACCTTTTAAACCCCAAAAAAAAACAACGGGTTAACACATGGGGAGAAGAAGGGAAAAAAATTTAAAAAAGGGGGGGCCCCAAAAGGGGTACTTACCTGTTTTTTTTTGTTTTTTTGACATGTCTTTTAGCGGTTTTTCTTTTTGGGGGGGCAAAGGGTGCAAAGGCTCTCGGGCCCCCAACTTTAAAAAGGCTATGGTACTCTAGTACAGGGCTGGCAGGGAAAGCAAAACACACGTAAAGGGGTGAACACGGGTACCCACACGCTAAAGACTTGTCTAAAGGGGTTTAAAGCTCCGCGGGTGTGGGGGCAGCCCACCCGAAGGGAGGGAAGGGGTGACCTTAGCGCGGTGGTAGCTTAGCACGAACTCTCTGAGGCCTAGGTCATTCTCGGTATAAGTAGTGACCCCCCCAGTGGAAGGGGCGGTAGCAGCAGGGTTTCAGGAAGCCCTGGGGGGGGGGGGGACGAGGTTTAGGTCCCCTGGGTCCGTCTGCTACACGATTGCTCCCTGGGGAAAACAGCCCGGTCCCCCTGGCCAAACCCCAAATAGAATTTTTCCACATCCTGTAGAATTATCCGGGACCTTACATATGTAAGCATTAGACAGGGCATACATAGCTGACACAGGCCGATTCATATGTATTAAAGGGCCCCGGGGGAAGCTAGATTTTCGGGAAAACTCAAAAATCAACAAAAACGAAAAGCTAGGTGCGAGAAGGTGGCCGAACAATATGACGGGTCAATAAGCAATTTTTAAAATAATTGCCAGGCATACGTGTGTTCCAAAATCAGTGCCCCGGTGGAAGCAAGATAAAAATTAAGGTCTATCTTATCTGATTGAGAGAATGAGCCTCGTCACCTTGCCAGTGCCCTTTCTCTCAGACTATTGGTAACGTGGTTTACTTATTTGTTTCCTCTTTCAACAATTTAGAGTCACGCCGTGCCAGTCTATCATTGCTATCCACCAGCCCTATATTGAGGCCTTCAACCTTTAACAGTTGTGTGTGTGTGTGTGTGTGTGTGTGTGTGTGTGTGTGTGTGTGTGTGTGTGTGTGTGTGGTGTGTGGTTTTTGTGTGTGTGTGCGTGTGCATGTACATGCATGCATGTATGTGTATGTGTGTGTTTATACAAAATATGTATATATATATATATATATATATAAAATATTTTATATATATATATATATATATGTATATATATATATATATATATATATATATTATATATAGGTATGTATATAAAATATATAATATATAATATATATAATTATATATGTATATATAATTTAAATATATATATGTATATATATATTGTTAAGCAAGATTTGGGGTGAAAGGATCAACAAGGAGTTGCGTATAGATGTGGGAAATAAATAAGAAGACTGTGTGGGTCTCCAAATGAGCAAAATCAGAGAAGCACGTAAAAAAAAACGGATGATACAAAGTGCCCAGGCCAACCCAGGGCCTTCACCCTCGTGGAGCACGTATGCGTAAACTGATAATTTAGTGGGACTTTTACCAAAATGATTCGTTATTTAAATTTAATGCGTAAAAGCCTAATCTAAGTTAATACCCTACGCGATTTCTCTGTATGCCTGAGAGTGTGAAGGACTGATAATTTCTTGTTACAGCTAATACGTTTAGGAGAAACTACCGTTGGCAGATACATACATATATATATATATATATATACACAGACATAGGGGCACAGGTGTGTATGTGTTGTATATATAATATATTATTAATATATATATATATATATATATATATATATGTATATGTATATATATATAATATATATATAATATATATATATAAAATTTATTATTAATACTTTGGTGATAGAACTTTTGTTATTGTGGTGTTGGTTATAGCTATAGCGACAAAGCTTGTCAGGAGTCTCTTTTTCCTTGGATAATGTATATATATGTATAATTAAGTTATATATATATATATATATATATATATTTTTATATATATTTTATATTATATAAAATATATTATAGATATATATATATATATATATATTATATAATAAAATTATATTATATATATATATTTTATATACTATTATTGTTATATATATATAATTATATATATATATATATATATAATATATTAATATTATTATATATTATATTTTATATATATATATATATATTATATATATATATATATATATATATATAATATATATATATATAAAATATTATATATATATATATATATACATGTATGTGTGATGTTACTGAAATACGATGCCAATGTTATTCTATTATCTGTTGTTATATTCTACATGACTTGTATAATCTTATGTATTGTCACATGCCTATATTCCCACCACACACATACATATAATTATGCCCATTGCTTTAACTGTTTATTCGTCTCTCGTTGCCACACTAGACATTCCAATGTTGTATTGTCTATCCCTTTTTCACGAGAGCTATGGCATTGTTGTAACACTACCTTTTATCACCAGTAATTGCCCATATGTTAAGCACGCGATCTATCCCCATCTTTAGACCACTGTAGGAATGACAGGCAGACCCCCCTGCGAGGAGCCAAGGAGCAACACCACGCTCTTGGCGCAGCCGTACTCCATCATACTATATAATAAAGGAGTCAAGACATCTTGGTTGTCTACCTTACACCCTAATATCGCCACCTACCATACTCTTGTAGGGCCCATCTTTCCCGGCTCTTACAGTGTGTTGTGTGTGTGTGTGTGTGGTGTGTGTGGGGTGTGTGTGTGTGTTTGCTATAATAATATATAAAATATATAATATATATAAAATATATATATATATTATATATATGTTATTATACATATATAAATATGTGTGTATATATCCATATATATACATATATATTTACATATATTTATACATACATACATATATTTATATACACATATATTGATACATACATATATATATATATATATATATATATATATTTGTGTGTGTGTGTGTGTGTTGTGCGTGTGCGTGTGCGTGTGTGTGGGGTGGTGTGTGTGGTGTGTGTGTGGGTGGGTGGTGTGTGTGCATGTGTGTGTGTGTGCGTGTGTTTTATGTGTGTGTTTATATATATATATGTGTGTATATATGTATATAAGATATATATATATTATATTATATTAATATATATATGTTAATATATCATATATATTATACAGATATACATACATTATAAAACATTATATATAACACACACACACAACACACACACACACACACTACAAAACCCCACACACAAAACACACACACACACCACACACACAAATATATAATATATAATTATATATATATATATAAAATATATATATATATGATATGTCTCTCTTGCAATATTGGCAAATATGGAGTAAATGCGCGTTACAGATTTACACAAAAAGGCCAAGCTAAAAGTGGCACATGGCAACGGATCGGGTAAAACTGTGAATAAGAATTGATAGAAAAGGATAAATAAGTTTAAGACATAAATATAGTCAATTAATTACAAAACAAATTGTAACAGAGAGTAATGAAAAAATATAATTTGACTAGGAAGTGCGGGGGAGAACTTTCAGCTGATCAATTCGAATTATTTTGAGATCATTTTCAAAGAATAACTTTTTTGTTACCGAAGGAATTGGTTCCTTTTCCGAATGAAAATGGGCTTAGCAAATGGGCAGTTTGCTCTGCGCACTTCCCGGGGGTGATCAGAGTAACATCACTTTTTTTCTTTCCTCTCTCGTTGCTGCCTGGTTTCAGAAAATGACTTATCACTAGGCGAGTCTTTTGATTAATTAATTTTACTTTTCAGTGGTCAGCTTATACACAGTAAAATATTCACATTGACCAATGTGTATACACAGACACACAACACGCAACATATATAATATACAATATATAATATATATAATATATATACATATATATATATACATATATATATACATATATATATGATTATATATATATATATTTTATATATATATATACACATATTATATATTAATATATATATATATATATAATATATATACATACACACACACACAATGTATGATGTCAGATATACATAAGTAACTAATAGACCATGTGGCTGTTTACAAATCCCAAATAAAAACCACTTTAGTCAGCGAGGGCGTAGATGACGATATTATCTGACCTCGCCCTGACCCCCGACAGTTCGTGCTTAGCGCCCCGGGAGGTATGGGTCGGCCTAGCACTCCCCTCCGGGCTGGTTGACCTGACACGTGACCCCGCACTCACTGCTATTACCCTAAGCCAAGTTCGGTCACCCTTGAGGCAAATCTAAGACGCCCGAGGGCGAGGGGTGAGTAGGTGGCCGAGCAGTGTACGATGTAGCAGACAGGACAGTGACCTCACCTCGCTCCCCTATCATCCTCCAGCTGCTTCAATCATTTCCGGCAGCTGGGACGGTCACTACTTCATACCGAGGATGACCTAAGCCTAGCAGAGTTCGTCGCCAGCGTCCAGCATGCTAAGGTCGGCCTAGCCCTCCCCCTCTGGGCTGGTTGACCTGACACGTGACACCGCCAGCACTTACCTAAGCCAGATCACAGCAGTGTTATAACACCCCTTCACAAGTGTTGTGAGTCCTACGTACCATTACTGTTCACCATTGTATAGAGTTCTTCATAGATTCTTACAATCTGGTGGCAGCGGGGCCGCTGCGTCCTTTTGGCTCACAGCACGAACACCTCCGAAGAAAAGAAGAAAAACCGCTCGACTACTCCAAGAAATGTCTAAGAAAAAAACACATAAGTACACGCTTGGGCCTCCCTTCCCTCTTGTCTTATTTCTTTTCCCTTCCTTTTCTCATAAATGTGTTAAACCGTTGTTGTTGTTTTTTTTTTTGGGGGGGGGGGTAAAATGTGCTGAATGGCAGGAAATGGCACGTTCTGACACTATTCTTTTGACCTCAGATCGCATTACCGTGTGATCGCGGTATGTGGTCAACAAACAAGATTATCGTTTGTTAGTTACGTAGTTAACTAATTTCTTCATATTTAGAGATTTATGTTGTTTCATCTGCAACAAATTTAACACGTTCTTGATTTTATCTTATCACGAATATCATTTCATTTTATCTCGTTCCTCCCCTCGCCCAGACCTGACCACGCTTTCTCTTTTGCTTGTGGTCGGTTGGTTGTGGTCTTGACCTGACCTCACCTTTCTCTTTTTCCGGTCAAACCTAGGGGATTAACTGTAGCACAGTTACATTGCTTATTGGTGACACGTTCTAGAACGGAGCTTGTAACACGATTTTATTAAAATTTATTATACTGAATATAACGTAGAATCTCCCCCATATCATAGTGCACAGGATTGCCCGATATTATCCGGGGTTGCGTAAACTCCTAATAGATCTGCACTCTGACGTTCGAAAAGTAGGTACAGGTAAAACCGAAGTTATTCGTTCGATCGGTAACTTTGAGTCGGTGTGACCCGTGGTTACATCCGTTAATTAATGTAGGACTAGTGTTTAAGCTAGAATGATTATTCACTTATTAATCACACCCTTCTCATCCTCTTGAAGTAGCTTGCATGTTTTGGGTGATTCCCAGGTGATCGTGTGATTCATGGACAACCGTAGGGATTTTCATGAGCAGCCATCACAGATACACAGAAAAGAGCAGGTTATATATAGATTTTCCTGGCTCCATTCACTTCAGTGTACGGCATTTTGGGTATAGGATCCCCCCTTTGATGAAGTCTAACATGTATAGCTAGACATGGCTACCTTGGCAGTTCAGATTTCTGACCCCAAGAAGATTTGCTTGCTAGAAAGTTGGCAAATATTTTTTTCACGTCACCATTCATTAATGCATACATTCTGTCGCATATCATTAAATGTTGAATTCAATGTAGTAGTTGAAATAATTTTATATATCTAGCATTGCTAATTTATCTCAGTTTGTAATATTGAACGTTAATATTTGTGTTTGTGATCCATTCTCTGTGTGAGGTCACTATCACTTTCACTCTCATTCACGCTCGCTGTAGCTCACACACACACACACACTATTAATCACTCACTCACTCATCCATGCAGAACAAAAGACACTGAAACCTTTTCATTAATAGGGTTTGTTGCTGTCGTAGTGCCAGCACAAAGATCTATGACATATCTCTTTTGCCCGCAATTTTTTCAGTCGTGAAAAGTGACTCCAACATGATTTTACATTTATTTCTTTTCTGTGACGACAATTGGTTCAAGTAAGTCCTTGCGGTTGGTAGTTCAAGCCAGGTCCATGCGGATCGCTACTGACGTCTCCCTCTCCTATTTTTCTTTATCTTGTGAAAATGAAACACAAAACGAAAAAAGTGACGAAAATAAACAAAAAAAAAACAAATATTAAAAATCGCAAATTTAGATCAATAACCGGCTAGTGGTACTTAACACCCCTCTTCTCTGTTGCCTCTCTTTTTCTCTTACTTCTGGCTCTTATGTGTATGTTCTGGTTCCCCAACTATTTATAGCAGTTGGACCGACGATAACCGACACTGCACCGAAGGAGGATCCTGCTGCAGAACCAGTCACCTTAGGATGCTGTGGGAAGGACGTCATCGGTAGATCGCCATAAGCCTGTGGACCAGGATGTTTGTAGGTACCAGTCGCCCCAGGATGCTGTGGATGGGCGACGCCTGGCGGACGCCCGCAGATCCAGCTAACTCCAGGAGCTCATCACAAAACTGCTGCCCAAACGCCCGTAGTCCAGATGAGAGTCGGATCCGCGTGAGGACCTGGATGAGATCCTGCGGAAACGCGGCCGTAGAGATCCAATAAGAGGACCGCCTTTAAAGGCGGCATGCTGTCTCTTCATCGGGAAATCAAACGGGCTTTTGGGGCAGAGGGGGGCATTTTTTTATGAGCTCCGGGAGTTAGCTGGTTTCTGCGGGTCCGCCAGGCTCGCCCATCCACACATCCGGGGGCGACGGGTTTTAACCTAAAACATCCTGGGCCCAGGCTTAGGGCGACTACCGATAAAGGCCCTTTCCCAAACGGGCATCCAAAGGTGCCCGGGTTTTTTCGGGGCAGCGGGATCCGGTTTTCCCCGGGGGGCATGTGGGTTTCTCGTCCCAACTGCTATAATTTTGGGGGAAACCAAACATACCATAAGGCAGGGAAAAAAGAAAAAAGAGGGGAAGGGAAGAGGGGTTTTTAAAGGTCCCAAACAGCCTTTAATTTGATCAAAAATTTGCGTTTTTTAATATTTGTTTTTTTTTTGATTTTCGTCACTTTTTTCGTTTTGTTTTCATTTTCAAAAGATAAAAAAAAAGGGATGGGGGAGACGTCAGTGGGCTTTCCGCAGGGACCTGGCTTGAACTACCAACCGCAAGACTTACTTCCCAAATTTGTCGCACAAAAAGGGAAAAAAAATGAAAAATCTTTTGGGAGTCATTTTTCAGGACTGACAAAAATTGGGGGAAAAAGAGATATTTCAAAAGATTTTTGGGCTGGCCCTACACAGCAAAAAACCCTATTTTTAAAAAGGTTTTTCCGTGTCTTTTTTTTTCCGGGGCTGGATGGTGAGTGAGTGATTAATAGTGTTTGTGTTGTTTTGGGGCTAAAAGGCCGACGGGGGGGAATAGATTTAAAGTGATAGGGGACCTCACAAAGAGAATGGAAACCCACAAACCCAAAAATATTCGTTCTTTTTAAAAAACTGAGATAAATTAGCAATGCAGAATTTTATAAAATTATTTCATACCCACATTGAATTTAACATTTAATGATATGCGACGAATGTTTTGCATTATATGGTGACGTGAAAAAAATATTTGCACCCTTCCCAGGAAAACCAAAAACTTTTTTGGGGTTTAAAAACTGAACTGCCAAAGGGAGCCATGTCCCCACTATACATGTTAGACTTCATCAAGGGGGGGCCTAATTTCCCCAAAAATTTCCGTTTTTCCCCGAAGTGAAAGGGGCCGGAAAATCTATATATAACCGCTCTTTTTGGGGTATCTGTGATGGCTTCTTTATGAAAATTTCCCTTTCGGTTTTCCATTATCCACCCTCACCTTGGGGAATTCACCCAAAAAATGCCGCTTTTTTCAAAAGGGTAGAAGGGGGTTATTAATAGTGAATAAACTTCTAGCTTAAAACCCAGTCCCTACATTTAAATTTTTGGATTTTAACCCGGGTTTGCCCGACCTCAAAGTTACCGATCGAACGAATAACTTCGGTTTTACCTGTACCTACTTTTCGAACGTCAGAGTGCAGATCTATTAGGAGTTTACGCAACCCCGGATAATATCGGGCAATCCTGTGCACTATGATATGGGGGAGATTCTACGTTATATTCAGTATAATAAATTTTAATAAAATCGTGTTACAAGCTCCGTTCTAGAACGTGTCACCAATAAGCAATGTAACAGCCCTACAGTTAATACCCTAGGTTTGACCGGAAAAAAAAGAAAGGTGAGGTCAGGTCAAGACCACAACCAACTGACCACAAGCAAAAGAGAAAGCGTGGTCAGGTCTGGGCGAGGGGAGGAACGAGATAAAATGAAATGATATTCGTGATAAGATAAAATCAAGAACGTGTTAAATTTGTTGCAGATGAAACAACATAAATCTCTAAATATGAAGAAATTAGTTAACTACGTAACTAACAAACGATAATCTTTTTTTTTGACCACATACCCCGATCACACGGTAATGCGATCTGAGGTCAAAAAATAGTGTCAGAACGTCCTTTTCCCCCTTTTCAGCACATTTTACCCCCCCCCCAAAAAAAAAAAAACAACAACGGTTTAAACATTTATGAAAAAAAGGAAGGGAAAGAAATAAAAAAGGGGGAAGGGGGGCCCAAGCGTGTACTTAGGGTTTTTTTTTCTTAGACATTTTTGGAGTAGTCGAGGGGTTTTTTTCTTCTTTTCTTCGGGGGTGTTTGTGCGTGACCCAAAAAGGAGCAGGGGGCCCCGCTGCCACCAGTTTGTAAGAAATCTATGAAAACTCTATACAAGGGTGAACAGTAAGGGGACTAGGACTCACAACATTTGTGAAGGGGGTTTTAAAAACACTGCTTTTGTCTGGCTTAGGTAAAGTGCTGCGCGGTGCCCCTTCAGGTCAACCAGCCAGAGGGGGAGGGCTGGGCCCGCCTTTAGCATGCTGGACGCGGCGACGAACTTGTGGGCTTAGGTCATCCCGGTATAAGTAGGGAGTCCCCCAGTGCCGGAAATATTAAAGCACTGGAGGATGGATAGGGGGACGAGTGAGGTCACTGGTCCGGCTGCTACATCTACACTGCTGGGGCCATATCACCCCTCCCCTCGAGGGTCTTAGATTTGCCCAAGGGTGACCGAATTGGCTTGGGGTTTAAAAGCAGTGAGTGGGGGGTCACTTAGGTCAACCAGCCCGGAGGGGGATGTAGGCCGACCATCCCTGCCGGGCGAAAGCACAACTGTGGGTCAGGCGAGGTAGTAATATCGTATTACGCCCTCGCTGACTCATGGTTCTTTTTTGGGGGTTTGGTAAACGCCACATGGTCTTTTGGTATTTATGTATATTTCATCATAATTGTGTGTTGTTGTATATAATTATTAAATATATTTTAATATTAAAATTTTAAAATATGTGTTATATTTATATAATATATATATATATTTTTTATATATATGTATATATTATTATTTATATATATATTATATTATAAGTGTATAATATATATTAAATATTATAATTAATATTTTAATATGTAATATATATGTATTTTATATATGTATATTTTTATTATATTTTATTATGTATATGATAATGTGCTGTTTGTTCTTGTATACACTTTGGTCAATGTGAATATTTATACTGTGTATAAGCTGACACTGAAAAGTAAAATTAATTAACAAAAGATCGCCTGTGAAAAGTCATTTTCTGAAACCAGGCAGCAACGAGGAGAGGAAAAAAAAAGGATTTTACTCTGATCACCCCCCGAGTGCGAAAGGCAAACTGCCCATTGCTAACCCCATTTTCATTCGGGAAAAAGGAACCCAAATTTCCCTTTTCGGTAAAAGAAGTTATTCTTTGAAAAGATCTCAAAAAAATTTTCGAATTATCACTGAAATTTCTCCCCGCATTTCCCTAGAAAAATTATTTTTTTCATTACTCTCTTTTTTACAATTTTTTTTGAAATTTAATTGACTATTTATGTTTTAAAACTTATTTACCTTTTCTAAAATTCTTTTTCACTTTTTTACCGATCCGTTGCCATGTGCACTTTTAGCTTGGCCCTTTTTTGTGTAAATCGGGAACGCGCATTTACTCCATTTTTGCAAATATTCCCAAGAGAGCATTGCTATATATATATAATATATATATATATATATTATATATAATAATATTTGTGGTGGTGTGTGTGGGGGTGTTTTTGGGTGTGGGGTGTATGTGTGTGTGTGTGTGTGTGGGTGTGTGGTGTTAAAAAATGATATATATGTATTATATCGTATAATTTAATAGGGTTATATAAAAATTATATTAATAAAAATATTAATTAAAAATATATTTTAAAAATATAACACCAATTATATATATACCAACACAAAAAACACACCACACACCACACATGCACACACACACACACACCACACACCACACAACCCCACCAACAAAAACCCACCCACGCACACGCACACGCAACACACACCACCACAACAAATAAAATATATATATATATATTTTTATATTATATATGTGATGTATAAATATATGTACATATATAGTAATATATGGAAATAAACAGAGTATATATGTATTATATAAATTATTTTAAATAATATAATATATTAATATATATATTATTATATATTTACAAACCACACACACACAACACAACAACACACACACCCCACACACACATTAAGAGCCGGAATAGGGCCCTAAAAGGGTATGTTGGTGGCGATTTTAGGGTGTAAGGTAGAAAAAAAGATTTCTGACTCCTTTATTATATAGTATGATGGAGTACGGCTTCGCAAGGGAGGGGGTGTTGTCCTTGGCCCCTCGCGGGGAGTCGCCGTCCCCTCCTCCCTGGTCTAAAGTGGGCATGATCGGGCAAAACTAGGAAAATTTACTGGTGATAAAAGGTATGTTAAACAATGCATAGCTCTGTGAAACGGATAGAAAATACAACAGGGAATTCTAGTGTGGCCAAAAAAAAAACAAAAAATAAAAATTAGGGTTTTTAAAACTGGACAAAATAAGTTAAAAAGGGTTGTGAATAAAACAAAGATAAATAAAAACAGGCAAAAGTATTTAAAACATAAATACGAATATATTATTATTTATAATAATATATTTTAATATATTATATATAATTATAATAATATATTATATTATATATAATAAAAATATAATATATAATATAATATATATATATATATATAATATATATATATAAATATATATATATTTTATATATTTTTAATATATTAATATATATATATATTTTAATATTTATATATATAATTTTATATATATAATATATATATATAATACATATACAAAATTTAAATACATAATATACATTATCCAAGGAAAAAGAGACCCTGACAAAGTTTTGTCGCTAAGCATAACCCAACACCACAAAAAAAATATTTCTATCCCCAAAGTATATAATAAAATTTTTTAAAAAATTTTATATATATATTTATATAATATATAATAACATATTATATATATATATTATATATATTTATTATATAATATATACACAAAACACACCGTGCCCCTATGTCTGTGTTATTTTATAATTTTTAAAATGTAGTACTCCAACGGTAGTTCTCCAAACGTTTTAGCTGTAAAAGAAAATTATCATCCTTCACCCTCGGGATACAGAGTAATCGCGTACGTTTTAAATTTAAATTTAGGCTTTTACGCTTTCTTAAAAACGAATCATTTTGGTAAAAAGCCCACTAAATTATCATTTTACTACGTGCTCCACGAGGGTGAAGGCCCTCGTTGGCTCGCACTTTGATCATCCGTTTTTTGTTTACGTGTTTCTCTGTTTTTGTCATTTGGGACCCCCACACAGTCTTCTTATTTTTTTCCCCACATCTTACGAACCCCTTTTTGATCCTTTCATCCCATCTTGCTTAACAATATATATATACTATAATATTTATTATATTACAAAATTTTTTAATATATATATATATTATATTTAAATATATATACTCATATTTATATATATTTTATATATATATTTTATATTCATATATATATATATAAAATTATAAAAAATTAAATATTATATATATATACATAAGTATACACACACACTAACATCATGCAGGGCATGTACGAATGCACACTCACCACACACACAACACACACCAACCCCACACACCACCACACACACACCCCCAAACACACACACCACACACAACACACGTTAAAGGTGAAGGCCTCAAAAATGGGCGGGTGGAAGCATGTAGAGGCACGGCGCTCAAAATGTTGAAAGAGACACAAATAAGTAAACCACTTACAATTTGAGACAAGCATGGCAAGGGACGAGGTCTTTCTCTCAATCAGATAAGATAGACCTTTAAATTTTTATCTTGCTTCCCCCCGGGGACTGATTTTGGAACACACTATGCCCGGCAATTTTTGTTTAAACTTTTTGACCCTCATTTGTTCGGCCACCTTCTCGACCTGCTCTCGTTTTTGTATGTTTGAGATTTGGAAAATCTAGCTTCGCCCGGGGCCTTTATACATATGAAACGGCCTGTGTACTATTAGTCTGTCTCATGCTTTCACTATGTATAGGTGCGGAAATCACGGATGTGGATAAATTTTATTTCGGGTTTCAGTGACACGTGGGTGCTTTTACTGGAGCAATCAGTGTAGCAGACGGAGCCCGTGACCTCACCCGCTCCCCCCCCCCCCATGCTTCCTGAGCTGTGCTACCGCTCCCCAGCGGGGCGGTTTCCACATACCGAGAAAGACCTGGCCTCAGAAGTTCGGCTAATCCCCCCGCAAGGTCACCCCTTTCCTCCCTTCGGGGGGGCTGCCCCCCACCGCGGAGCTTTAACCCCTTTTGACAATCGTAGCGTCGTGTTTGCTGTGTTTACCCCTTTTGTTGTTTTGCGTCCCTGCAGCCACTTACTAGGACCTAGCCTTTTTAAAGTTTGGTGCGCGAGACCCTTGCATCCTTGCACCCCAAAAGAAAAATCCCCTAGAAGCATGTCGAAAAACATAAAAACACGTAAGTACACGTTTGGGCCCCTTTCTTATTTTTTTTCCCTTCTTCCCATGTGTTAAGCCCTTGTTTTTTGTTTGGGGTTAAAAGGGGTTTAAGACAGAAATGGGACGTTCCCACTATTTTCCACCTCAGATCGATTTCCTGGATCAAAAATGTGATCAATAAACATGAATAGTTCGTTTGTTAAGTAATTTAATATTTTTTTTCGTTTTTAGAGATTTATTTGTTTCAAAATGCAACGAATTTAACGCATTCGTGATTTTTTCTTAAGAATTCATTTCTTTTTCCCCCAGCCCCGACCTGCCGTACCTTTTCTTTGTACGGTCACTTTGGGGGGGGGGAAAGGGCTTTTCCCCCTCTGACCCGACCCCACTTTCTTTTCCGGTCGGTGGGGACGTGGGATGGGTCTGATGAATGGTGGTTCCCGTATTTTGGTTTTTATTTTTTTTTACCCTTTGGGAATTAACCCTGCTTGTTTTAAATTTCTTTTTTGGGACACGTTTATGGCCTGAGCGAAGTGTAACATATTTAAATTAAAAAGTTTATTTTAAAATAGCTAGTATCTCCCCCCATATCAAGTGCACAGAATTGCCATTTGCCCCGGGGGTTGCGAAAAACCCAAATTATTGTTCGTTTTGGGGTCCCTTTTAGTCGGTGTGACCCGCGGTTACGTCGTTTAAATTAAAAGTAGGAATAGGGGGTTTTAAGCTAGAATCATTTTTCGCTTATTAAACACACCTTTCTCACCCACTTTAAGTGCTTGCATGTTTTGGGGACCCCCCCAAACGTTTTTTGATTTTGAAAATTTATATATCCCTTTTGGAATTTTTCGGGGGCCCCCTTAAAGATACGCAGAAGAGAGCAGGGTTTTTATTCTGGCTCGGGCGTTCAGTCATATATGGGATTTGGGGATAGGTCCCCCCGTTTTGGTTTTTTGAAGTAGAAATGCAAAGCTAGACATTACTCGGCAGATTTCTGACCCCAGAAGATTTTCTTTTATAAAAATTGGCGTTTTTTTTTTTTTTGGCCCCATTCTTATGCGTACTTCGTCGCATATCTTATTTTTGTTTAATTCAAAGTGGGAGTTTTAAATAATGTAAAAGCTAGCTTGTAATTTACTTCAGTTTTGTTATAGTGAACGCAATATTGGTTATGATTCATTCTCTTGTGGGTCACTCCGCTTTCTCTTCATTAACACTACTGCACTAACATGCATACACGCGTCTGTTTTGACGATCTCGAACTGTTACAAATTACATCTATTTTTTCTGTGGGGACTGTGGTTAATATATCTTCGCGGATGCCGTTGCGTTCCTTTTTACTCTATATCTACAGAGACTTTTTAGTTTAAGTAGGTCTTTCCGGGCCCCTACTACGTCTCCCTCTTTTTATTTTTCTTTACTTTGTGAAAATAAAAAAAAATAAAAAAAAAAACGAAAAAAAACTAAAAAACCCAAAATTAAAAAAAAGCATTTTTAAAAAAAAAAACGGCTATGGGAGAAACACCCCTTCTTTTTGTTGCCTTTTTTTTTCTTTACTCTGGCCCTTCGTGTATGATTGGTTTTTCCACTATATATTGCAGTCGGACCGACACGGCACCGAAAAGGGGAACCTCTACGTTCCGGTCACCTTAGGAGCCGTGGGAAGGACTACGAAAATGCCATAGGCCCGCGGCCCAGATTTTGTCGAAAAGTGTTAAGCCCTCCCAGTGTGTGGCGGGCGTTTTCCCGCCCGCTCCCCCTAGTCCGCGAACCCCACCTTTGCCGAGGTAACCCCGTGGCCCCAAATCTTTTGCAAGGCGACGCCTGGGGAGCCTGAGATCCGTCAACTCCGGGCTGTAGCACAGGTACCCGCCCCCAGATGCCGCCCCTGCCCGACGCCCGTAGATCCGGGGTGAAATTATGAGGAGTGGGATGGGAGAAGGACCTGGACGAGATCTGTGGACGTGTGGACGAGGACGCCACGGTTTTTCCGGCCCGGATACGGAAGGTTAGACAATCGAAGTCAGGGGACCTGTGCGAGACTTTCGGGAGTGTGAATATCGAGGGCGGACAGATTACCCAAGGCCAGGAGGATGAGGACACAGGGAAGAGCAGCCCCAAAAGGGTGCACCAGGACACGCACAAAACAAGATGGAGCCATGTTAGGTCAACCCTTTAAGGGCGCCTCGAGGGGGAGGCGCGAGAGGTGGCCGAGCAATATGGTTTTTGGTAATTCTACAGGATGTGGGTAAATTTTATTTGGGGACCAGGGACCCTGTGGCTGTTTTCCACGTGGAGCAACAGTGTAGCAGACGGAGCGTGACCTCACCTCGCTCCCCCCCCATGCTTCCTGCAGCTTGCATGCTCCTCCAGCTGGGAAATCACTTAACCCAGAATGACCCCAGGCCTAGAGATTCGTGCTAAACTACCACCCCTAAGGGTCGCCCCGCCCCCTCCGGGGGGCTGACCGTGACCTCGCGTGGCCCGATTACCCGTTTTAAAAGACCGTCCGTGTGTTTTATACTGTGTCTGCAAAACCTTTAGAAATAAAAGATCAAGCGAAACCGTTAAAACCCCTGCAAGCCCAAGTAATTGGGTTCTATACCCGTTTAAATGCTTACCGTGGTGGCGGGATTGTCGCAGGGCACCTGCCGTCATGAGTAACATGCGGCAGGTGCGCTGGCGCTGTTGTGGGCGGTCCCTATCTCGAAATTTTGTGTCACAATTTTTAAATAAAATACAGCGTGGCATTTGGTCGCCACAGTGCATGCAAAAGCCTGTCGCAAGTCAAATTTTCTCTATGATTGCCAGCGCAAAGATAACCTATAGATTTTTAAAAAATGACTTCTCCTCTTGGGTTTCTTCAGAAGTCTAGTGTCATACCGGGCATCTGAGTACCAGGGCCCCGGGGGGGGGATCTCGTTTTTTTCCTCTTGAAGCTGCAGGAGGGAAGGATGAGCTGGGGCCTAAACTTCTGTCTTAAGATTTTTTTGGGTCGGTTTTTTGATCAAAGGTTTGGGGGAACCCCGCCAAAGTTAGCTAGTCTGTCAGTAAGCTCATTCCCCCTGAGCCATTTGGGTAGGGATCCAGTTTATGATTTTCTTCTACCGAGCAAGAACCTCTGTGCTATCAAGGGAAAATGGGCAAAGGTAGATGTTGTCTTTGGGTAAGCTTTGCTGTCGACAGTCAGTGGCTGTCCTGGAATCTATATGTATGACCATATGTTCTTCCCTCAGGATGAGTGGACTAGGGCTCCCACGATCGCAACTGCCCCTGCCTGTAGTGAGAAGGCATTGTCTGTTACCCTCATGGATTGTGTGGCATCTCTTGTTAGAGAGCCGGCGCCTGCAGTGTGGTTTAAGGGATCAAACTGATCCATCCGTGAAGTAGGTTCTACTACCCGGGAGGAGTGATGGCTTCTGCCTTTAGACTAGGCATGGGGTATTGATTCTTTCTCTTTGACAATCTCATAACAGAGAACTCGATCGAGGTTTGTGCCCACAGCAGGGCTCGTTATTCTGTTGAGCTGATAGCATATCAACAACTCTGGCTATGTGAGAGAGCAGAAGTTGTTTACAAACAGCTCGTGGTATTGTTCTATGCGTCTGAGTATTTTTATCTTCATGTTTGTGTTCCTGGGAGTTTGGATGACCTATGAAAGGAACTGAGCTGCCATTAGATCAATTCGTGAGTCCAGGGGGAGAAGGTTTGCTTCCATGAGGAGGTTGAGGGCCTTCGTCCACTTTGGGGCACCTAGAACATTTGAACTGTCTCTATTTTTTCTCTTAATCTTAAACTTGGTTTGCGGCAATCAAGGAGACAGAAGCATAGTCCACATGGGACGGATGGCATGTACATAGAATGATCTTAGAACTTTATGTCTAGCTCCTGTGTGCTCCCAGTCATTGCTCTCATGACAAACAGTCTTGCTTTGGTTCAGTCAACAAGTACAAGGGACCTCCTTTTAAAGGAGAGGGTCCAGTCAATCATTACCCCAAGGTATTGGAAGGCCTGGACCCCTTTAAGTCCATTCCTGGATTCTCAGACTTGTACCTTGAACATTTTGTCTCAGAGCCACAGCTTTGGTTGGCTGCAGAGATCTTTAGTCCTATCCTCTATCACTCCTCAGATACAAGGTCCAAACAAACGTTGGGCTTTACTTAGGCAGTGTGGTCCAGTGGAGATGATTGCAAAGATCGTCTGCATAGATGATTTTGCACTCCACTGGGAGGTTTATGTTGAGGATGCAGGACGTTAGGGTTGAAAAAGGGCTGGACTGAGGACCTCACCTGTGGCATTCCCTTTTCTAGTAGCATGTGCTGCAATAGGTGACTTTGGCTGTTCTTTCCTGAAATAAGTCACTATACAAACCAAGAGCTTTCCTCTGATGACTTTCTAATTCAAAAGCCTTCTCCAGGTCTAGAAATACTACCACAAATGTGACAGTGCTGGTTGTGCTTAAGAGCATGGCTATGCTGTGTGTTGTGCTCAGGCCCTGTGAACCCATGGAGGTGTTCATGGGGGGTCCCATTTTCCATTGGAGTCGGTTTGTACCATTTTCTTGGCCATCTTGCCCAGGACAGCTGAGGAGAGAGATGGGACAGTACTTCCTGGCTTCCTCTTCCAGCTCTGGGGTTAGAGTGGAAGTTTCTCAGGACTTGTTGATGAATTATAGGAATGCAAGCTACCTGCCAGTCCTAGGTGGGAAATGATTGGGTATGAGATCCCATCAGGACCTGGGGCTGTGCAAGAACTGTTTTTGTAGTTTTTTTTAGTTCCCTTAGAGAGAAGATAACATCTGAGTTATTGGGTTTAGCTGCCCTTTCTCTGATGTGAGCAAGTCTGATTGAGGGTCGTGGTGTGTGCACCTCGGGGTTGAGCAGCTAGTAGCTCGCCTGACCCGTTGCCACAGCTCTGCAAGGGTGGTTCGCCGGTCAAAGGACTCACACCATTCCAGCCACTTTTCCTGCCTGACTCTTATGACAGTTTTGTAGCAGCACGGACCCCGCAACCTGGAGTTCAGTGTAGTTCCCAGGTTGGGTCACATCAGGTCCACAGCCATGTCCGCGCTCATTGGACAGTGGGCTCCCTCGTTCCCTGCTCGCTTACACAGCGCTCGTGTATTTAAGCCGCAGAGCCCAAAACGAGATCAGCATTCCCGATCCTCCAGCAGACCCGACAACAGCAGCTGCACCACAAGGACTGCCACAGTCCTTATCTGACTGGGGAGCCTGCCGGCTCCCCGTTGACTCTCGACTTCACCCACAACAGTTTCCTTGGCATCCCTGCTTCCCTCAGGAGAGCTAGATTACCAGGGGTTCTTTGCCTTTGGAAATGTTTTCTGCATATGTTCACTCTGTGGTTGGCCTACTTAATCTCGTCATTAAAGTACCAGGCATCTTTATAACTCCTGGACCATGGCCGAGTTTCAGGTATAGTCTGTGAAACTGCTTGATTATGGAACTGAATGTCTGGCTCAAGCACTTCCACATTTTCACTCTGTGGGGTTCATTGCATCTAAAACAGTGGGCTAAGGCATCCTGAATGGGTTTCTAGGG